>NC_136634.1:13828735-13941235 GCF_949748355.1 Melanostigma gelatinosum
GAGAGAGCGAGAGAGAGAGAGAGAGCGAGAGAGAGGAGTCCTCTTGATTGAAGTATCTTTGGGATAAAACCTAAGAGTGAATCAATCTTCTGGCTGATCCCTCAGATGAGACTGCAGCTGCAGAGAGTGTGGAGGCCTTCTCCTAAAAATCTGACGGAGATGTCAGAGATGCAATAGTATCCCCTGATTAATGGCAGAGGGAATAGGAGGGAAAGTAAGTGAGCGCTTCATCACTGCCTGATTTCCCTGAGTGTTGAGGGGTGGAGGCTGTTCGATGGTGGTAACCTATGCATCTCTGCACAAACTTAAATGTATTTATTCAAGCCACTCATCAGTGTCCGAAGCCTATGAGCCAAAACCAAAGCCGAGTTAGTAAAGCAGTCTTTAGCAGCAATGCGAATGTCAGAATGAAGGCTGGATGTGTGTGCAAAAAAATATTCATCACGCATCTCATGAAACTGACTGACTGGTACTGTTCAGGTAAGCGGTGTGAATGAGTTGTAATGGTTTTAATCTACATTTATGATGGTGAAAGATGTAGAAAGGGCTAAAACTTAAAGGCGTTTAAGATATGTTTAATGTAGAACAATAAAATGTAACTGTGAAATAAAAAGGTGTAGATGGCTGTAACCCAATATTCCTTAGTTTCAAATTGTACACAAACGATCATAGAATGGCG
Organism: Melanostigma gelatinosum; assembly: GCF_949748355.1. Classification (NCBI taxonomy): domain Eukaryota; kingdom Metazoa; phylum Chordata; class Actinopteri; order Perciformes; family Zoarcidae; genus Melanostigma; species Melanostigma gelatinosum. The sequence continues at coordinate 13,829,415 of NC_136634.1, forward strand.
GCGTGTTTTCCAGTCTTTTGACACCACACTTTAACTCAGGGGCCTGCCGGCAGTTTACAGCCTGAACACCTTGACAAAAGCCTGGAGTTTTGTAGTATTTTGTGAATTTCAGCAGTATCAGTCATCCTACCTCACAGCTGAGGCAGATGTGGAGGGCTAGTGTTCAGGTTGCAACTCAGTAGGCGGCTGCAGTCTCCATTAGCTTAGTTACACTCCACTCTCTCAGACTTACCAAGGGAACACAGAGCTCCTGCTTCTGTAGCCAGGAGATCCGTAACAAACCTTTCTGCAGAAGGGAGGTCAAAGGTTTGTTCTCATAAAAACCTATCCATCCACTTTTGCTATAAATATCATGCACAGAAAACAGTGTTGTTTAAGCATCACCGAGATGCTTTGTTTCAGTACAAACCTTTTTATCCACTGCTTTCATCTCTGCTCTGTGCCCCAATATGCCGCATTAATGCTATACGCTCACTCTCCTTGTTCAGAATCTCTATCCGCCGACATAACTCAACAAATAAATCCAAGACCAATCATTTAAAACGGTAAATGTTTCCTCAAAATAAATCCTGTCCTTTGACATGAGTGATTCTAATTCTCAGAATGCTGTTCTATCTAAAAAAATTGTACAACTTAACTCAATACGTTTCTGTTCCACTTCGACCTCTGGCTTGCATGAAACTGGTATTCTTCACAGGTGTGTGTGACTGTGGTAATGCTAATTCAACAGGCCTAAAGCCCTTGTTGCAAAGAAGACATTTAATCCAACTAAAACCTAGAATGCAAGAACTTGACATTTTATAAAAGGTTGAGAAAGTGGGTGTAAACAATGCTCACTCAGACTAGCGCTGTGTCTCAGACTGACACGCTGTGGCATTAAAGCCGAAATTTGCATCGTAACAAAACCACACATAGCTTGCTACTCCACTCTCAGATAACACATTTGATTTAGAAGAGCGGTCTGACTGAGACGCTATACACAATAAATGTCAGCATGAGACAGGGAGGGCACAAAGGAAAAGAAAGACATGGACTAAGAGTAAAAAAAATTGATTAGAACATTAAACAGGTTAAATAAGAACATCCTGGCAGGAAATCATATACATATGAAGCACAGAACAATGCATGTGTGTGCACAGTGCACATACAGACAGAAATCAAAGTGGCAAACAGAGTTACGTAATATAATCTAATGTGCACTTTACAATTAGAACTGAGTGCACTAAGAGCCTTGTGCCTTTAGATGGCAGCAGCTCCATAGCACTCCAACACCTTCTCACATGGACTCCATTAACCCTGATCAGGCAGGGAAGCGCTCTGTGATCATATGACCAATACAGTTTGTGCGGTTCAGTCGACACCAATTCACACGCATGCTAGCATGCTAGCTCAAGGAAAGAGGCTGTACCTGTATGAGGTGAAGTTGTCGTAGGATCCCACAGTGTAGTGTCGGAACAGTCTCTTAGTGCGGTCCTCCCGGGTCTCTGCAAAACAGGTTGAAGCCCTTTTAAATTTAAAATTGATACATGTTTTCATACTGGTTATGTGTTTGTATGCAACCTACTTGTGTTACCATTTCAACAGGTAATATTAAAATAGTAAAACAAAGAAGACTTCTTGCTTTGAATAGTACGGTGTTGGGCTCAATTAAAGTGTGTGTGTGTGTGTGTGTGTGTGTGGCTTTATCCTATGGGAGTGCTGATAGAGATCGATGCCCTCTCCCCATCCCAATAATACACACTGCACCTCCACTAAACAGCAATCTGCTGACTACACAACCCAACAACCTTTCGGGCCACACAGAAAGTCTTAATTGGGCAAAGCTGTGAGAGCGAGGGGCGTCCTATGGTGGTGATGTCAGACACATGGCATGAAGCCACGAGTCTGGCTTGCAACCTTGGTCACATGTCCCCGCTGCTTCTCTGTTTCCTGTCACTTTTGCTGTCCGCTCTCTAATAAAGGCAATTCATCAAGCTGTTTGACATAGCTTGTATATGTATGAGAATGTATGAGAATGAAAGAGTCATGTCAGGAGCGAGAAGGGAAAGAGATCAAAGTAAGTGAGCAGACTTGACGTGGCCGGTATCCTCCGATCCACTTTAGCCTGTCCATCTGACTGTGTGTGTGAGTGACAGACTGTCAGTTGAGAGCAACTTGTAGCTCTGATGACGGCATCCGCTGACACTTGGTGCTACACCAGGAGGGCAAAAACAATAAAAAGCCCTGCTAAAGTCTGAACCATCGTCCTCTGCTCATCCTCTCTCACCTGCCTTTTTTATTTTCTTTATCTGCCGTTCTATTATAATCTTGTTTACTTGTGCTGTGTGCTTCATTCTCCAAGAGCACTGCTGTGTGAATCTCAGTCTCTTTGATTCTTACACATTCATTTGTTTCAGCAGGATTGCAAATGTGTAGCTTTCCTCTTCCCTCACTACACGTTTCACTCTCAGGCAGGAGGCATGTTTTAATGAAAGCGCCCCACATTACAAAACCATGCTCCGTCCATAACAAGGTCCATCTCTTCCCAGAACGAGAACCATCGTCAACTGGTATTAGTCACCTTCATGGTCACTGGCTGCGATGATACGTCATGTGTTTGACTGGGGGTTTAGTTGAAAGGAAAATTCTCCCTCAAAAAACATTTTCATGGAAAAGAAAGAAAACTTTGGTGATGCAATTGCCCCGTCTCGAGCTATTTTGTACGTGGTGTATTTTTGTTATTTTCATGGATTATCAGCCACAGACATTTAAAAAATAATTTGCAGTTCAGCCAGAAACGAGTTGGAACAGTGTCAACATCAAACATCAAGTTCTGGGTTCAGTCTATCCGGAGGAGAAACATTTGATTCATTCGAAAATCATAATTATGCTGCAGTGATCAATATTACAGGGAGGAAATTCAGCTTGAAAAAGCAAAAGCGACACCAGTTTCTCCAACAGCAGCATCTGCATTCAAGGAGCACGTCTTGTATTTTCTTTACTGAAACTCGTCTTGATGTCTTACTATGCTATCAGTTGTTGTTCGCTCCACCCACACAAGCCAGCCACAACTGAATGCAACAAGTTCATGTCTGTTCTCTGAGGGTGGACAAAAATAATTCTATGAAAATGCATGTTAGAACAAATCGGAAAATCTACAGGACAACCTTCAGTTGTTCAGTTGGACTGGGTTTATAAGTATGTTAGAAAACAGCCGAGGTAATGACGTTTTAGCAACATTGTAGCAGCAGATAAGTGGTGTCACCAAACATCCCTTCCCTCCAATCAGGCCCCGTTTCTTTAGCTTTCTTCGCTGCCAGCAGGAAGCTCAGTGAATTGTTTTTAATTTGGCCCGACATCTTAAAACCTGGATGACTAAGACAATTGTACAATGATATAAAATGAGCAAAATCACTAACTAAAATAGAAGTGGAAAAGGCAGGTTGAGGGAAAGTGGGTACATGAAAATTAATGTAATTTCCTCATAAAAACATCAACAAATTTCAGATTGATCAAGACTGTGTGAGCATTAAAGACATCTGTTTTTGTGAGGTTATCAGAGAAGGTAATGTGGAAAAGAGAGGTGGGAGCTGAGTGGTATTTTGGTTACTCTACGTCCGCTCTTAGGAAGAAGAGATGAAAGAAGAGGCTGATATTTGGGTAGAAAGTTGTGGATGAGTCAGCAATTTTCTTCTCCTTTACAGCTCTCAATCAGCTTTCGCACACACACACACGCTCATTCAGCTTCACACATCATCAAAAAGTCCTGGCTTCAAAAAAGGACAAAAGCAAAAAAAAAAAAAGAAGTACAGTATGTGGGTGTGTGTGTGTGTGCGTGCATGCACACCTTGTGATACCAGATGCAGTCTGAGTGTGAAATGCAGCTCATTCATCATAGTTGTCATTTGTTTTGTACAGCCCAAGAGCATCTAAAGGCAGTGCCCAGATAGCACAGATAACCTAAACTCCACTTCCATCTGTCTCACACACACACTCGCACACACACACTCACCTAGTGTACGCGAGTCATGAGAATGGCCATCCACTGTAAGTAAAGGCTGCTGCTTAAGTTAAAGTACATGAGGAGAGTTTATTATTATAATTTGTGTTAATATTTTGGTTTGCTCCGTAGTACAGGACGCCGTGGTTTAGCAACAGTTGGAACTAAACAAGGGGAAGCATATTCCAATCTGCACCAGAGCTACAACATCTGGGCTGTCAGAGGGAAGATAAGCGCAATGAGGTTCCAACAAAGAAGAAACTCTTTGTTATACAGTCATGTTAAAATAGAGCACATAAAAAGATAACCACCTATTTCGAGTCAGTGACAAACATAGCAGTTTGTTGGCTTTAGAAATCGCTGTTTGGAGACATTATTGATGTCCAGATTAAACATTTCAGTCAGTTACATTCAAACCTTTAATACATTCTTTATCATAATACGGAACATGAGCAAATATACATAAAAATAAAATAGGGAAGTTTAACAGCATAGTATTTCGTAAACACACAGAAGGAGAAAGCAACATGTAGGATGAATACCTGTGAGTGCACATTAGGAGGTGGCTTCAGAATGTGGTTTAATAAGATATCTGGAGATAATATCATTTTCATTAAACTGTTGATGCTCCTTCTGATGACAGAAACACAGAGGGTGGTAATAGTGTCCTTAAACATGGAGACAAACACAAAATTAGGTCAAAGTAAAAGTGTTATTTTGAGCTGCATGCTGATGGACAGACATCGTGACTATAAATCAGAATTTCACCTCCATCTCTATCACAGACTGGTATGAGTCTGCAGCATTTACCTCAACACCAAAACTCATTGAAGCTTTTACATTTTCTGTTCAAAGCACAGTTGGGCTTTCATGGAAGGAATTCTCTCTTGCTAAGGAGGGGATACATTTCACATTTCAGATGAAGGCAAAGGCAGATCATATGAAGAAAAAAAGAGTATTGGATAAAAGAGGGGAAAGACTTACTAAGACATTGAGGCTTTCTAGCCTTGAACATTCAAGGTTTAAGGAATGCACTTGGGGCACCTGCTGGTCAAACTAATTCAGTTTAGCTTCTTTGTGATCAAGTGGTTATTAACACTGTTGCACCGATAGAAATGACAGCGCTGGAGATTCCACAAAAGGGTTCTAACTCTTTTATCTTCGGTGAGAATAAGTTGTTGTGAATTCCAAAGTCTGATAAGGCACTGAAGGAGGGGCGATACACAGTATGTGCACCCTGTACTGACTATTTAGGACAGATTTAGCTTGAGTAGATCTTTTGGTAGGATGTATTAAAGCTTTATTCATAGGGAATATAAAGGCCCATCACTTTTATTTGTTTTATTTTGCTAACCATGGTAACAGTGCCAGAAGGCCATATTTGTCTTCTCAGTACCACATGACTAGAAATTGATGTCAAGAATGCTAAAATGACAGCTTACCTGAAGAAAAAAAAGGTATTTTTTCCTTTCTATTACTGTGAATTTACCAACAGCATTGATTTTTTTTTATCAACTTCCAGAGATGAACGCTCTGCGCGCAAAATGTTTCGCAATAATTCATTCATGAAAATGTGAGAATAAGCTGATGGTCTGTTCTTGCTGGTGATAGCTGTGAACACAGTGTGTGGAGATGGAAACATATTTAGCACATACTGCTAATGCTGTAAAATCCCAGCTCTTTTTGTCACTGTTTAACCGGCGACATCTCTGAGTGTGTTGCTGTGAACGATCCTGTCTTAATTCACAGAGCTTCTCTATTCTGGACAAATCCTAACACCTTCACTGTCCTTGTCTGAAGGACGTAAGAGCTACATCACTCACACACATATGCACGAAAATAACAAACCAACACAGGCGCACACACACACACACACACACACACACACGCACACACACAGTCGTTGAGCCCTGCTGAATGAGAATTAAGCTATGCTGATTTACCACTGATAAGAGCTGCAGACAAACACTCACACAAACATGCACACTTATCAAGGGAGCCTCATTGACTTTTTAATTCTTTCCTTCCACACACCCACTCATCACTCCTTTCCTTTTCTCCTTCTCTCGTTCTGCCTCCTCGGTCATGTTGTGTTGTAGTAAACTCTGAGGGCTCCCGACACCTTGAATACTAAAACACTTTCAATTGATCAGAACAATGCTGGACCCTCTGGTGTAACAACTTCTCAAGAGCCACACAGCCTGTGATGTTGTAATCATACTCTCTTTCTTCCTCTTTTGTGCCGTCACACGATGAGCCTGTCGTTCCACGGATTCAACGGGGAGTTTCTGGACCGTGCAGGTGGATACGAAACTTCAACACAGCACAGAGGACAAAACAATAACTTCATTTTCTTGAACCTCTTCATCTTCATCTGTCTATTCTTGATTTTCTTTTCCTCGACCAAAAGATTCTTGAATAAAAGAAAGGTGAATCATTTTTTTCATTCCTGGATGAAATTAGTCATGCTCACAAAAAGAAAGTGCGATAGAGAGGACACACAGTCAGGGAACAGATGAGGATAAAAGAAAGACTAAAAGCAGGGGCTGTGTCATATAAGGGACTCAACTAATCCATGCACGTGGGTTGGAGCTGCAGGATAATATTCAACATCAAAGGTGACAAAACTTAAACTGTATGAGCACACACTTTTGATTTGGGTATGATGCACACGACTAGATCTTTTCTACTAAAATCAAGCCCTTTTTCTGCATACATGGACATGATAAGGATGATGAGAATGGAGGGTAGCTTCATTAATTGCGGAGGGTGAACAAGAATAAAAGATGACAAGGAAAGAAAGAGAGAAAGAACGTTAGAGTGGAACGACAGGGTAGACTAGACAGATTCAATACAAGACAAAAATGGACGTCTGCCGTACAACAGACTGACAGTGAAAACACCAATGACCTATATGACAGTACCAGAGATACATATTAATACATATTCAGTGTTTTCTGATTTGTCTCATCGATAACAGCCTCACTATTTACAGTTCAGTCTCTTTACACGCTGCATACAGTTACTGCTAACAGCGCCAGTGTACTGTACTCCAGGGGAATTCAATTACAATTCAACGAGGTCCAGTTAGAGAGAAGGTCGGGAACATTACATGTCTAACTTGCGCTATGATTTAGTTCCATATACATTGAAGTAGGCTAACAGTTGTATCAGCGTCTGTATGTAGTTAACAAGTGACTTTAAAATGCAATAAAGAAAGTTCAATTGAATAATATCTCAACAATATTTATCGTCAGTTTTCAAATGGAACTGGATGAATTATAAATAATGCAAACTCTAACAATAAATACATGTTCTTTAAAAAGCCAGAAAAGCTGCGCCTGTTAAAATAGAAGCGCTCCGTCAAAATGTAACAAGTTCGGTAATAATCGGTTGTAGGTCCAGGGTCCACAACGGCATCTGGGTCCTGACCTGGACCGCGGTCCGCCTAGTAGTGACCCCTTGCTGTCCTCCATCAGAACTGGATGTTAGACTGTGGTAGAGCTCCCTGCTCATCCTTCCTGTCTGAATTCGGGGTGCTGTGTCCAAAGACTTCTGCAACTTTCTGATCGTGACCGTCTGACATTCACAACCACTTCAAGCCATGATTGGCCTGCTGTGTCGAGGTGAGGAGCCATACTTGAACTTCTATGTCTAGCTCTCTTTTTCATTCGTGACACGCATATTTCTCCCCACTTTTCATGTGTACAACTGAGTGCAACACAGCAAATGCCTTTCAGGAGCGACTGTCTGGAAATGTGCACAGCTATCCCCATTTTTAAACGAATATAGTGTTTTGCTTCGACAGCCGGCTTTTTACTCCGCAGTTCAAAACAGCAATAATCACGTTTGCCTTGACAAGGCTGGGCATCACGACATACCAACGAGTTCTTTTCGAGCATTACTCGACTTAAATGTAAAAGCCATCTTGTTGCTGCTGCTTCACATAACAAGTGTTCCACTGGTGAAACACGGCATGGATTTTATTGTGAAGCAGCCACAAGAAATGGTGTATTTAAAGTTACACACTTTGTTCACCCAAACATCAGCCTTGACCTCGTCCTTAGGAGGTCACACTACTTCCACCTTGGCTTCTCAAGGACAATAATTATTCCCACAATCTCAAGAGGTCAACAAAGGTAAACAAATTACGTTTCATGTGTTTGAACAAATGTTTCAGATGAGGACAGTTACATCGCGCTTGTCGGCTGATTACAGTCAAACACTGTACAGATACAGTGGCTGGCAAAGAGAGAGCGAATGAGGGAGTGCAGAGGTGGTTTCAGGATATAAACTCAACAAGGCGCTTTGATCAAAGCACAGACTGCCCACTCTGATTTCATTAAGACCAATAAAAGGTTGTTGGGAATTTATTTGATAATCAAGATACGTCTATATTCAAAAAGGGACAAACCAGATAGAACTTTCAATTACAAACGTAAAGATGTTCAAGAATAAAACAAACAAGCTTGCCATTAGTGCAGCAGCTGAGATAGAGAGGAGGCCATGGAAGCAAGAACAAAGGAAAAAGTTGACAAATGATAAGACCTTTAATTATCATCTAATTGGAAAATGAAGAAGACCTTTAATGAGTTTTTGTGTGACACATTTTTTTTGAAAAGTAGACAAATACTTTCCCAAATTATAATGTATTGTATTTGCACTGAATCCAGCTCTGAGTCATACTTAAATGTGTAGTAGTGCACGCTCTACTCTTCTAAAAATGGAAACATTTGTACGCTTGCAGACAGACGACTCCTCTGTCTTTACTACATTTTCTACATCTTGTGTGCTGAGTCATATTGCAAGTTTCTCACATTTACAGACGGGGCTATTTTTAGGTTCTCCTACAAGGTACCATTTTAACGTTGCATGCAGTACGACGGCAAGAGAGCCATCTGTCTGCCCTCCCTTGTAGTCGTGCGATGACATCAGAACAGTGCAGAGAGTTGACAGGGAGTGACTTACCCCAGTACAAGTCACGACATGCGTAGTTTGGATGCTTCACAACTGTTACCACCCCGTCTGTCCTACTACACAGCACAGGCAGATCTGACACCATGACTGGACAGCAGTCCATTTTTTGCCACTCTATCTTTACAACTTCCTCTCTGAGACTTTGACAAGGAGGTCGCCCCTCCTGCCAGTGGTCCGTCTCCCAGCTCGAATCACTGAAAGGAGCCGGGCCTGGCCGCCCTCTCATCCTCGCCGAGAGATGATTGAAAGCACTCCTGAAATGTCCATTTTGTGCAGAAGGCTATTCCAAACTACTCAGTAAAGGCTTCCCGGATTTCTTCGTTATGAGAGTGAAATAAGACTTCCTGGGCTATGAAAACAGTGTGTCAGTGTCTCTGGTCTTAATGTCCCATTTTATTTCAGCCTCCAGTAAAACAACTCCAGTATATATTTCACATCTCTGCTGTCTCTCTTTTTCCTCCTCCCCTCGCTCTCAGAATTGGTTGGTTTGTTGAAAAGCCTTCAGAGAGCTCATTGTTACCGCGTAAGTGTCGGAGGCAGAGACCAACGGCTATAAATACCTCCGCTCTGTCAAAGTGGAAGCCTTGAATAATTCAACTTAATTCAGACAACAAGCAACTGTACGAGCTCTTCAAAGACACTTTGGCGGATGGATCCACCCCAGCCAATCAGACAACACATGGTTAGATATAGAACAGTTTGTAAGGACATTCAGATTTCTGACTTACCATTTTTAAGCCAATCTATCAAACGCCATCCGTGTTTCAATATACTAACAATAGCAGAAACTCTGACAGCCTGGTGGAAATTCCACAAAATCACCAACATCACTTTTGCACCTTCAAATTGTACTCCCATCTGGAACAATCCTGATTTTCTAAGTCACAAGACACCTCTAAATCTCCACACATGGTCCGCTAAAGGCATCACTCATCTGAAACACATCTTCAATAATAACACCATGGTTTCATTCCCTCACTTGGTGCAGAAGTACGGCATCAGGAGCAATCCATTTTTGGAATATCTGCAACTCAAATCATCCGTTCAATCCAAACTTAACATTAAGGCCACTAACCTAGAATTACCCCCCTCAACCTCAGAATTAATTAATATCCCCTCTTCAAAAAAGTTAATCTCAAAAATATGTAGAGTAATATCACAGTCTGACAAAACATCATCCACACCATCAAGAAAATGGGAATCAGACCTATCCATCACTCCTGATGCTGATTTCTGGAACCAAATCTGCAATAGCATCTACTTCATGACTAAAAATGCCAATTTACAACTAATACAGTATAAAATACTTCACAGAATTCATTACACCGGGAAAAAAATGTTTCAAATGGGATTCACGTCAGATATCTGTCCACATTGCACTCAAAGTAGCCCGGATAGCTTTGTTCACGCCACCTGGCACTGCACACCAGTTCATCACTTTTGTGAAGAAATAAGTGAGTCACTGTCTGTCTTCCTGGGCTGCCTCGTCCCTTTATCCCCTTCACTGTGCTTACTAGGAGACATCTCAACAATACATCTGAGTAAACCAAACCGCAAATTACTCCTTGTGGCCCTAACTATCGCCAAGAAAACTATCCTCATGAACTGGAAATCAAGGAATAACACACACATCACACACTGGAGAAACTTAATGATAGAATATATTTCAATGGAAAATCTAACCTCATCCATCATATACAATACAACAGAACACCATTCCACCTGGTCATCCCTTACTATGTTTCTGCAAACGTGACACCACCCATTCTATTAATATTGAAATATGTAGAGTATATATACCGGTATATAGATATTTTCTTTGTGTATTTCTTTTACTATTGTTGATTTCTGTTTTGTTTTTCTTGCCGGACAACCAATGGAAACCCACGTACATGCATACATGAGCATCCATATGCACACATACTGACCTGTTTTTCATTTCTTTTTTTGTTTTGGTTTGGTTTTTTGAAATTATTATTATTATACATATATTTTTTTCCCTCCATCTCAAAAGGCTCAAGGACATTCTCACACACACACACACACACACACATACACACACACTGACTATATGATATTTGCTGGCTTTTATCCCACTGTTCTTGTCATCCTCTTGTTGTTATGTCTATGTATTGTCTTAATATTGTCTCGTGTCTTTCAATAAAAAATGTATTAAAAAAAAGACACTTTGACGGCTCATCCCGACACACCTTTGAGTCAAGGTGAGGACAAGCAGAGGTGCAAACAGACACACAAACACATATTCTAGGAATGAGAAGTGAAGGCTAGGAGTGTTCAGTATAGGAACACATGCATCTCAAACTGAATCGTCAAGTTGAACTGGGTTTACTGAATCATCAACGTCACCGCTATGTTCAGCGTTGGAACTGCGTGGGCAGTTGACTGGCGTAAACTCAGTCGTATGACAGACAGCAGTGGTTCCCAAACTGTTAAAAAAAAATCCAAGCCAGATTATTGTCTCTTGATCTATTAAACGTTACTAAGCAGTGCTTATATTCTGCCAATATAAGCACTGCTTATAAAAAAATTTAATATAAAATATATGAAATAAATGTAGTACTGGTTATGCGCACCAGCCCATAAAATATATAATATTTTATTAACATTGAGAATTGCATCAGGCTCATGAGCGGACGCAGCAGCCTGAGCAAAATGATTCAAAAAAGAGAGATTTGTATTTTCCATTGTCCAGTTCTACAGGACAGTGGCTGAATGATGCTGAGAGACAAGTGGAGAGTAAAACATGGAGACAAACACAAAACAGGGGTGGCTTGGTGCAAAGGTAGGCGTGTGATTAGTCATGTCCAGTGAGAGGGATGCTTTGCAGCTCTGCCAGATAGTAACGTGTGTCGGCACATTTTCTAGACTTGACACAATAGTTATCAAGTCGGGGCCTTGAAACAGTTCATGTTTACAATACCATTCAACCAAATGTGTCCGATTACTCATAAGAACGACTACTACAGATGAATACGGCGTGTGAGAGCAGCCGTGACACTGTGAAATAGACTTGACTTTCAGAGAGAAATGCAGCAACCTGCACAAGTGTACATGCTTGTTCATTTGTGTGTGTGTGTGTGTGTGTGTGTGGGGGCAGTTGACCTGCTGTCATCCAGTGCCGCCCTTGTCAAATGTGATATGTCTCTGCTCCACTGTGAGACGTGCCTCAGCTTTGATTCATCGTTCAAATAGAATCGCCATCTATTACGATTTGATATGGATCTGTCCTCCAGAGAGAGAGAGAGATGGCTCAACACACTCGACTGACTTCTGATGAAAAGTACAGATAGTGGCCATCACTCTGCTGCGAACAAACAAACACAACACACACGCACACGCACACACACACACCTTGAGATATGACACCTTGAGATATGACACTGGAGGACACTTTTTTTTGACAGGGGTAAACGGCAGGACTCTTGAACTGCCAGTAGCACTGACTCAGCTAAATTTATACATGTGTAATCTGGGTCTGTACAGACAAATGTACGGCTCCATGAGAGGACTTGACTCAGAGTAGTTTGTCATTGAAAGTTAAATGCTTTTTTTTTTGTTATGCTGGTGCGCTGGCTCAGTTTGCAGTTTAACCTTCGAGAACCCTAAAACTACAGACGAGACATAAAATGTAGAATTGCTGCTATAATAAATCAGAGCAAACGATGGACACGGTGACTGTGAGAGCACAACGGGCTTCATAGGAAATGAGGACACACTGGAGGATCAGAGCAATATTCATTTTTTTCGTACACTAAAGCAGGGCTCTTCAACGCTTTTCAGGCCAAGGACCCCCAAACTGATAGAGAGATGGAGCAGGCAAGAGCACAGAGTGGTTGATAACATCGATGAACAGATATTTATGAATGTTGATATGAAATATTTGGTTCAGTAATGTCAAGATTCAACATATCCGTGGTTTGCAGACATGTACAATGCCAACATGTTATTCTGGCAACTGGGTTCTCCATAAACTGTTTGGTTTAATCTAAGGACAAATAATCTTGCAATACACATTGCAGGCATTATTTGACAATGACCCTTTCCTCTTTCTAGCATCCACATGTGGCTCCCTGCCCCCACGGACGACGAGAACATCTTTTGGTCTGTCTTTTATCCATCTCTTTGTCCCCATGTTCCAAGAGCACTCATCTCCCCTGACTGACACGCCTCATTAATTATTGCGTTAATCTGTCTTTCTTGATTCAATCAAGCCTTTGTATTTACATCTCAATTGTGTCGTAGGTTGCCACGTGTACAGAGTTGTCACTTGTTCCTCTGGGATTCTACTTTCGCCTGAAAACAGAATGGCGTTCTAATTTGGAAGCTGCTCTGAATGTAGCTACAACAAAGTGAACACCATTTATGATTTAACTTAATAATACATTTATGACAAGAATGTTTCTGACTGATGCTAATATTTTAGTAATATACAGTAGGCTGAAATTGTATTTGCAATTTCCCCATTCAAATAAAGCCCTCAGTATTCATCTTGAAGGTGACAATGTGCACAAACATGTTCAAAAGAATGATAGTACCACTCATTATGAAATAGTGTCACACGATTTCAACCGCTGTCGTTAAATAGGGACAGACAACTGAAATCCATCATTGTAGTAGCAAAAGCTATTGACCTTGCACCTCGGACATGGCTGGGGAAGAACAAAGCAACAAAAAGCCCACATAGACCCCCCAATTGTTTGGGAAACGATGCTGATAGTTCCACAGTTTTGACCAGAGGACTCCCTGTATGGTCCCTCACAAATCCACTGCACCATCTCTCTGTCCCCTCTTACCTCTCTCTTCTACCATATCCTCCAACTTGCTCTGCTCGTGTCATTCTCAGCTGCCGCAGCGACGCTGATGTTTAAGCATTCGAGGGGAGTGCAGACACACTCCAAAACTTCTTAATGGGCAGGCTAAAAATAGCTCAGGCTGGATGTGACTGAGCTGATTCATGCGGCTGTGAGTCATTCAACTGTGCCGCGGTGTGAGAAAAGCAAGGGAATACAGTGAATGAGCACAAAGAGAAAAGAAATAGAAAAGACAGATGTTTGCACGCTTGTTCATTTAAGAGCTCAAACCACTGAGAAAATCAAGCATTGCTTATCCCACCACAGAGAACATGTGCATTATTATGCTGGGAGTGTGTGTGTGTGTGTGTGTGTGTGCGTGTGTGAGTGTAGAGGTCCTTACGGACATTTGAGGCTGCAGGGCGACCTGAGAAAAATTCAGGCTGATATGATGGAAACTGGAAGCTGGTAAAAATGCATTGCGGTTTTATTTACCATTTGGAAGAGTTTGTCACTGTATTTGGCTGCAGCCTCCCCATTTCTTATTGACGGAGAGTAGGGTGGGGGTGGTCTTTTGGCTTGAGGGGTGTAAGATCCCAACAGATTGTAGCCAACAGATGAAACAGTTCTATTGCTGAAAATGAGTGGCCTCCGGCAATTTGGTAGCATCATTAGAAAGGGAAGAGCAGTTCATACTCACATCTTTATTCCCTCCATTACCACGAGTAAACATCTCCCATTAACCCCCACATACAGTGTGTGCTGTGTGTGTGTGCGGGTGTGTGTGTGTTAGAGGGATTTGGGTGTTTGCAGGATTTGCCCAGAGCCAGCAGCGTTTCACCGCTGCATCACTCATTGTACTCTTAATGAATTCAATCAATAGCCTCGCTTTTCACCATCATTTTCTCCGTCAGTCGCTCATGCCCTCCTCTTTACTATTTTTCTCCTATTTCTTTTCCCCTTTACTTCTACACTTGGCCTTTGTGTTTCCTTCCTCTGTCCCCTCCAGCACTGGTTGAAGATGAACTGTTGGCTGCAGGTAGCCCCGGCCATGCTGAGAGAGAGAGAAGAACAGTGTGGTGACAGATAACAGCCAAGAAAGTCAGTGATGGTTTTAAACTGTCCCTCTTTCACATGGCCATCTGCTTCCTTTCTATTTCTCTCTCGTTCTCTGTCTCTCTTTCTTGCTCGCTGCCCATGCCCTCTCTCACTCTCCAAAACTGAAACAGCTTTTTCCATCATCACAGACGGAAGCAGGGATAGATGAAGAAGGATAGCACCTTCAGTGTCATGACTCATGGATGGCGTACAGTGGCAGAGAGAAAGAGAACGAGAGAGAATAAGAAAGAGAGAGAGCAGTAGTATTAGGGTTACTTAATTGTAGACAGGGCTGTCTTTCCTGCTTCACCAGGCTGAGACATATTGCCCTAACTGTCAGTGACGCCTCAATGGTTGCCTTCAGATAAACAACTCTGTGTGTGTTTTAGTGTGTCCAAGTGTGTGTTATTCTGCTGTTGTATCACTGATTGTGTTAAGGCTTTGAAATGCCTCAGTAAATTAAATTATTAAATAAAATATGAAATATATTGTACTGTATAATATGCTTTAATTTTGATCATTAAACACATTTATAATCGAATTCCTTTTATCTGCAAGTACGGTAACTCTTCTAGACTGTGTGCTGAATGGATAACAGTCTGATTATAAATAAAAGTCCTTTTGGTGTTTTGAAAAATGTATTCCTCTTTTTACGGCGGTTCCTTTTGAGGTGAATGTGTATGGGAAAAGGGTTTTTGGGGCCACTGTGCATCATGTACTGCGTGTGGCCACAATACCAAATATTTTCAGAGCCCAGCACTGTTCCTGGGGCCTTGGTTTAAAGAGTCAGTGAAAGAAGTTAGTCGTCTTTATCTTTACGTAATGTGACATATTTCCATGAGAAACAGCATATGTGGATGGAGTTTAGTGATGAAAGGGGTTTACATTAAACATTTAATTGTTTAAAATGGGCCTGGTTTAGCAACAACAGAGCGATACAAAGCTGTTAAGAGATACAAGGCTGTACAGGACAGTTGGCCTCGGCCAACACCTCCCTCAACTACGTTAGTATGTCAGGACGCGGCGGACAACACAGAAATAAATAAATCCAACATCAACCACATTCTTTGGAAATTTACCATAATCAAAGTTTTTGCCGCATCCAAACACAGACAGACGGACGCACGCACGCACGCACACACTCCTCCTCCTATGATATCTATGATATCTTTACTACAACCTAAAAGCTAATGGCCAAGTGTGGTTTTATACAGTATATGCTGGAGTTGTCCAGTCACCTTAATCTGATTGGATCCATCTGAATATAAACCCTGAGTACAAGATCATCAAAACTATTAAGTTGTCAGAGAAGAGAATAAAGAGAAATGTGTACCTATATCTGGCATGTAACAAGTGACAACACAACAATTAACACAGGGACCCACTGTGTAAATGTGCTTCGTGTTTGTGAGGGTGAACCATCGGCCTTTTTAATTTACAGTAAGAATAAATGTATGCTGATGATTTACACGAGCTTCCCTGTTTAATATCAAAAAGAGAACAATACACAGAGTCAGCTAGGGAAGACAGGGAAGGCAGAAGACAATTTTAATACCTGAAAAATAGGTATCCACGGGTTTTTCAGGATTTATGAGTGAGTGGGGCTCAATATCAGGCCCATCTCCCTCCCTCCCTCCCTCCCTCCCTCCCTCCCTCTTTTACTCTCTGAAAGACACGCTCTGCAATCTCCACTTTGCTGTCTTTTAGAGTATGCTCCACCATCCGTCTCACTCACTATCTGGCCCTTTCTTTCCCACCTTCCCCTATCTTTTTCTCACAATGCATTTAAATGGGGGTATTTAGAGATTCCGTCCTTTCTCATCTCTTCACACACACTCTGAGGTAAATCCCTCAACAACCCTTTGAAAAAGGGAAAATGCCCCAACTGCTCCAGAAGTAGGTCCCCAGTCGATGCATATTAAACACACAAGATATAGGGAGACATTTATGCTTAAACGTGTCCTTGGCTCATTTCCAATATTTGTTCTTGCTGCAGCATTTCGGTAAACTTTTTCAAACGGTGACCAGATGCTTGTCATGATGCTGCACATGTTGTTGCCCCTGACACGACAGCAATAGAAATGTGCCATCTGCTAATTGAATGACTAAACGGGATGTGGTCACATTAATCTGATGTACTTGCAGTTGTTTACAAAGGGTTCCATTCAAATCTGTCACAGTAGCACAGCATGTATTTACAGTGTGTGATAATATAATCCACACAAAATAGTTGTTTAAAAAGTGCTGACCTTCAATCAGATTTACAGTGTTTCATTCGCGACTGAGAGAGCTGTTTTGATGTTTGGCGGTATATTTGTTTCTTGGCTGTGTACTTGGCTGCCCAACAGACAGATGATAACACATTGAGTCATTTCATTGCTACATTGCTACATTTTATGCCACATGTTTTGAATCACTCAATTTTACCATTTTTGCTGCTAAAAAAATGAATAGGAAACTTAAAAACACTGTAATTAAAAGTGGAACAGTCACTAACAGAACAGTCAGTAATATATAAAAGGTTGACATGACATGACAGATTACTGGTAGTCTGCTGTTGCATTTCCTGAACAACGTGCCTTAATCTGTGTAAATGTTTTTAACTGTTTAACTGTCCCCGAAACAGAGTTTAAGGGATTAACCATAACATTTGGCCAATTTATAAGTTTTTCTGGAGGACATTCTGTATATTAGATGAGAATAAATATGCAGAGCACTTCAACCATGCCTCTTGTATACTCTTGTACATAGAAAATGGTTGCAGTTGTGTCAAGTAGAAAAAAATGTTTCACGCAATCTCATACTGGTGTCTATTTGACATGGTAACAGATGAGTTGTATGAACATTCTTGCTTCTTGTTGACAAATTTGCAGATAATATTGCATGTAGGGAAACAATTAAAGTCATTGCCACTTTGTGCATTATGGTTCAATCATTTCCCGATCATTAAAATCCCCAAATAGAATCAATATTTAATTTTGTAGGCAGTGAGGGTGGTTGCAGGCGATATATTTTACTGAGAAATGTTCTGTTTAAGATGTCGGTAGTTAATTAAAGAACAATTTAAATTGAAATAAATTAGGAAATCAAGAAAGTGATGACAAAAGTTTAGAATGAAATAAAAAGTCACAAATATCTCAAACGAACATTGGTCTTCATGTTCAGGAAACTTGAAAACTGGCCTCCTCTGCCAAGTATTCTTCCAGCAAATGTCCAATCACTGTCTAATAAGCTGGATGAACTCAGCAGAGACTTGGCTCAACGCCTCAATGGCAGACTTGAGTTCAACAAATACAGGACAAAGTTGAGTCTTACTGATACAAAATCCAACACCAGAAACAGAGGTCACTAAAAACCATCACACTACATCACATTTGCACTAAAAACCATCACAGACCACAAGAGGGACACCAGCAGTGCTGAGATAATATCTGCACCTCTCCTGAATGAACTGAACAACGTCTATGCACACTTTGAGATCACCACCCTGGATGAGAAAGCACAAAAGGCCCAGGACACCTGCCCACAAGCACTATTCAGGGCAGATGTGTGAAAATCTTTCAAAAGGATTTACCCACACTAGGCACCTGGCATCCCTGCCCTCAAGGTGTGAGTGTGACTCAACTGGCAGATGTCTTCACGGACATCTTCATGTCACGTCTCCAGTCTGTAGTCCCAAATGTTTCAAGAAGACCACCATTGTCCCCTCTGCCTGAACAACTACCACTCAGTGACACCATCACTAAGTGCTTTAAGGGTTTAGTCAAAACCTTCACTTCCTCCGCCCCCGGCTCACTGGACCCAATGCAATTTGCATACAGGCCAAATACATCACCGGCCATCACCCTATTGACCAGAGGAATACATAATGTTGTTCTTACACGAGAGTGCAGCATTCAACCCAATGTGCCCTCCGAGCTTGTTATCAAGCTCAGAGATCTGGGGCTTAACACAGCTCTCTGTGAGCGGATCCAAAGCTTCCTGTTGTGCAGACCCTAGGACGTGTGGATAGTCACCACCACATCCTCCACCTTGATTCTCAGCAATGGAGCCTCTCAGGGCTGCATGCTCAGACCCCTCGGTCATTTTTTCAATTTTCTAGTTTTTGGTAAAAGCAATAAACAATTACATCAATTAAGACATAAACATTCATTTAAAATACTTTGACTGCGAGATTTTGTGTTTATTTGATCACAAATAAATTAGCAGATGTTCCGAAACCTTAGCAAGGGCTATAGGACTTACTTTGCTTTTCAGCACCATGGACAGAGCTATGGGCAAACACCAGAGGAACACGCGACAGCAAGATAAAAACATATTGCAGTGTGACAGTGTGTGTGTGTGTGTGTCTGTGTGCATGTAGACATCTTACCTAGCCGTGGGTCATACTGCCTCATCTGAACTTCTTCCACATAGTCTGCAGGGAACCAGCCTGTCCTCCCTTTGACCGTGCCTTCCCAGAAGCCTCCTTCCCCTATACTGAGAACTGAAAAGAGAAAATATCAAGAGAGTCTGTCAAATGAAACATGTCATAAAACATGTCATTATTGGGAGGTTGTGGAGCCTGTAGAGCCTGAGAAAGGAGTCAAAAGGACAAAGGGCAATACAGCAGAGAGAGGTATTTAGATGTCCATGTCATGATGGAATGAGTGAGAGGGAATGAGGTGCAAGTGAGATGAAAGGAGAAATAGTTTTGTTACAAATACACATAAAGCCGATATAAGACAGGAGAAACTGTAATGTGAAAATATTGGTCTGCAACTAATGTACCGTACTAAGGTGCTTGGGCAACACAGGCTTTTTTTCTCATTGATGCCGATAAACGATTTTTTAATTTGAAAAAAATACAGAGAAAGACAGACTGAGTAAATGAAGTAGTGGAGAGGAAAGACGAAAGGGAGATAAAGAAAGAAAGAAAGAAAGAAGAAGGAGAGATGTTGAAGGAGAGCAAGAGGGCGGGGAGGAGAAAGAAAGAGCTTCCTTCTAAGTTCCGCTGTGGTAATTAGAGATTAACATACAGTTGATATTGATCTTCCCTGCAGGACTGAGCCAGCACGCTCATTTCTACAACACCCATCCATTATCCCAGGAAGCTGACCGACACACACACACACACACACACACACACACACACACACACACACACACACACACACACACACACACACACACACACACACACACACACACACACACACACACCCACACACACACACACACACACACACACACACACACACACACACACATACTCCTCAGAGATCACCAGCTGGAACTGAAGCTTTGCCTGAGCGAGCCCTTCTTCCAAACTGGTTGCTAGGTTACGGCAGTATGATGTTGCAGCCGGCAGACAGCCTGCTAAATGATGTAGTCTACTTCCTCCAAACTATATCCTACTCTGGCATGGGGACATGTCACGGTGATGCAACCTGGGGCACTACGAGAAGCAGCCAGTTGGACTTCATCTTCAGTGGCATGATGGTAAAAGTTCAAATATCAGCCATTCACAAGATTCCCCGCTGTATCTTTTCACAAACACATTGTTTTCTCGAGGTGTTACAGCTGCACTGCCCACATCTTGCTTCCCTTAAAATGCAAGTCCATTCACGTCCTGTTGAAAGACAGACATGTAGAAACAGGCTGGAGCAGGTGAGTGTATTTTACACTATAAATGTCAATGCATGATTTCTTCCGATTTTCGTAAAGCTTACGGTCTCCTCCCCTGGACTATTATATAATCAATGCCTACATGTTGGGCCTAACAGGAGATTTACTTGTTTCCATGATATATTGAATTGCAAAAAAATCTTGCAGTCACTATCCCAAGTACATATGCTGTCCTACAAGTCATAATCCAACACTGCTGCTGAAAGAAGAACAATTTACTGTCATTGCTGAAAATACAAGTTACTGTATGTGTATGCTCATTGTTATTTATTTTTTTATCTTGTAATGTAGTTATGGACTGGAGAACCCTCCCCCCCCCCCCCCCATAGTTCGCCTCTGCCAGCCTAAACATACATTTGCTAAGAGAGAATGGCGTGCGAGAGGAGAAAGGCTGTTTATCGACTTCCCGCTGCAAAAACATGACACTCAGCACACAGAGGATACGTGGACTGATCCCCCTCTCTGATCACAGCTTAACACAACTTTACCCTGACTGTCTCCCGGGAACGGACTCCCTCCGTCTCTTTCCATGATCAAACCCTTTATTCTCTCTCTCTCTCTCTCTCTCTCTCTCTCTCTGCCCATCTCTACTCTACTCTACTTTCTCTCCCAGTCCCCAGTGATTTCTTAGTCATCCATCCCCCTCTTTGTCTCTGTCAGGGTGTCTGTCTATACTGTAATGGTGTCCCTGCAGTAGACAGGTGCCGGCTGTACTCTCTGTTCTCCATTGACAGAAATGATAGAAAAGGTGAGACCTCTGATTTATTTTTTTGCTCACTTCCCTCAGTCCCTTATAGCACCAGGACTAATTTCTGGTCCCTGACACTGACACCAACACCTCACAATATGGACAGAATCAACCACAGAGTATCTGAGATTGCAAGCAAAAGTCACTGTTTTACAGATCTAACATATCTGTGTACACCTTCAAAACACATACATATATTATATATATGTAAACAACTCCATCATCAACTTTAAACGCACCACAGACACAAAACACAACATAACATGATTGATAATGCCCTCAGCATGTGATAGCAGAGTCTGCATCAACACACAGAAAAAAATAAACACTGTAAACCAAATTTCACTGCCATTCTAACACTATTAATTCCTGAATAAAAACAGCTGGAGTTAATATTTTGGTTAAATTAAAGTGCAAGTCTAAGAGACTCTTTGAATTTAAAGTAAATTTATATTTATATATAGCACAAACAGACACAACTACATGCATGTATGTATATGTCCGAGTAGCTGAAAGGCATACATGTATAGTATGCATACGCCCTCAGATGTGCTTAGAGAGTTCCCTGCTGTGTCAGTAGCCTCTCACTTCCTACCTCTCAGTTTTGGTGCTTGCCAACAACGTGTTGGCATGAAAACTGTCCCTGTGAATCAGATGTGGGCTCATCGGGGCCAAGTGGCAGGAAGGAACTCAAACAGTGCATGTATGTGCAGAAGGATTTACAATATGTGTCCCGTGTTGATGTTTTGGTCCAACCAGACCGCTTTGGGACCACTGCCATGTGGAGAGCTACGGTTGCAGATAGTAGTGGGAAAAAGCCTGACATCAGTATATCAAATCCAACTACAAGCTGTGCAGGTTTGCAGGAACATTACAAAGCAGTCACTCCTGAGCTTTGTATTTGCAACTGCATTTGAAAAAGCACAGGCTGTGGTTTCTAATTAGCAGCAGTCTGTCTGACTTCAGACAACTACATTTGCTCGTTCAGGAATGTTGTTAAGTCACACTTTGTGATAAAGTATTTCTAGCGGAGTGGTGGAAAGATCAGTGGTGACTTTGCGTGAAAAAGGTCCAACAAACAAAAGAGACATTTGACGATTAACTCTTCATATGCTTTTACAAATTGGATGGGCTTGACAAACTTTTGCTGATAGTGATATTTTTCATTTTAGCATCTGCCATGTGATAAAGTCCCCATTCAAACACTGTCAGCATAGTTTTCTGTGGTTCAAAACTATGATTGGGGTAGCACTCTGACAGGGCAGGTTGACACAAAAGACTTCGTGGTGGACGCTGGAAGTGATTTCATGGCCAAATGAGATTTTGATGTGTGCTTTCCAGAACCAAAGACATAACCATGCTTTAGAAATGCGATGCAAAGGGCAGGCAAGGGCAGATCAAATTGTGTTTGTAAGTACCCGATACTCATTCTGAATGGTCATTTTCCCTTTTGACTTAATTTGAGAGTTTTTGGATATCGGCTAACCGCTCAAGAACTGGATCCCTGGGTCAAAAGTAAGAATGCAATTATTTATCTCATGGAAGTCTTCTGTACTAATAATTACACGTAACAAAAGTATGAGTGACAGCTGACCTCAAGCAGGAAAGGAAGTACACTTTAATACAGTAGGCTGCACTCAGCTTCATGCAAACACTGGAGACTGTCTTTAAGAAGAGAGAAACAATGCATGTCATTTGTTCCATTGAATATGGAGGTCTATTGGGGCTTAACCAAACAACAGTTCAGTACAGAGGGCAATCAACACCTCAGCTGGACATTAGACGATCAGAGGTCAGGCCTGTCTCGACTGTATCACTTGAAGTGGGGGCCTGCCACACCGATTCATAATCACCTCCACAGGTGAACTAGTGGGTGCAAACACACAGCATATGGTGACATGCATTCATACACACATGAACACACAAAATGACAAATAAACTGCTCAGGTACACATTTTCTGTACACTGTGCAGGAAGACTTTGTATCTTCTGTAACCCCAACATGCCCAACATGCTGTTTTGAACGGCCACATAGAAATCCACAGCAAGTTCTCATTGTGAATTGAAAAACACCTCACTGGGCCATTCATGGAAAGTTGTGAGTTTATATAGGAATAAAATACAAGCGAAGCATGAAATGTGACCAGAAAGGAGAGTACTGTCGCATAATAGAGAGCCCAAGCGAATGAAACAAAGGGAAAGAATGTGACAGAAAGAGGCTTACATTCAGCAACGACAAAGAGAGATGAGAGCTAGCTAAAGACAGACACAGCTGACGAAGGGGAAGAGCTATGTTTCAACAGGCGCCCAGTTATTCATGAGAGTCCAAGAAGTCTGCCGTCTCGCGAAACGTCTGGAACAGTATTTTTCTCTATGTGTGTGTGTGTGTGTTCATGTAACTTTTGAGTTTTGCCCTTGGTTAAGTCAGTCAAGGCTCCTGGTTTAAAAATAGCCTGAGTGAGGATGCAGAGCTATTTATACTTCTCACACACCCTGCCTGAAAGCCTCAATGCACCCTTGCTCGAGTGTCGAGTGTGTGTCTGTGTGTATGCGATGACGAATTGAGCTCATTTTAATTCTTGCTTTGCTGCGCTCTATTGCTTTTGAGCTGAGTCATTCATTTTCTTTCTCCTTCTTACTTCTTTGTTTCTCTTTATTCCAAGCAACGGACACGCAGACGACACACATGTACTCATACAGAGTGAAGGCAACTGCCATGAATGAATACATGATTGACAGCTGGTGAGGAAATGAGCAGTCTTTTCAAAACACATGAACAAACCTATTTTTCACAGGTAACAGTGGATGCGTCAAACTCTTGTATTTGCCTGCAGTCACAGACAAGAGAGGCTGCAGCTATGCTTAGAGAGGCTGATGGCTTTCTGCCACTGATGCACTCAAACTGATTCAGACAGGGATGCCATGGAAGACTTGCCAAAGCCAAAATACAAATTGATTTCCATAAAATGCTCCGATAGGCTCTCTACACGTTGGATTTTTTGGATTGCTATGTCCCAAATTGGGACATAGCAATATTAAAGGTGGAAAATAAGATATTGGGCTGATAATTGATCCAATTGTGCAAGTTAATTCCTAATTGCTGAATGAAAGTAGTTGTGCCACTTCATGGTACCATTGTGGAGTGCCGCCTCTTAAATTAGTCTCTCTAACTAACTGTCTTCGAGTCTAACTACTCTTGATGTGTTCCATTAAAGAATGATGTCACACTTGCCTTTTCATTATTGAACTGTGGTCTTCAGACATCAATTATATAAGTTATAAGTCATATATCCAAAAGAAACACATCTAAAGTGATGGACTGTACATTGTCTGCAGCCATAATCCACATTTGCATAATGTAAACATGATAGTATCGGGAAACAGTGAGAAACCTCAACCTCAAGTGAAGTTAACCAGCAGTTTCCAGTAAGTCTTAAGAGTATTTAGATCATTTTCAATGATAAATATTTATATACACAAAAATGAATACACTTAGGGCCCTGACCTCTGAACCCCATGTGGGAATCCCATTATTCTCTATGAAAAACAAACTTATTATGATGCTTCCCTGAAAACAATTCACAGCACTATTGTGTCTTTGCATGTGATGTACAGTAAGAGTAATGTAATGTTAGGTATTATAGGTACTTGCTGTGTAAGGCTGTTCTGAATAAAGAGAAAGTATATATCTCAGCCTACATCGGTGTGTGTGCGTGCGTGTGTGTGTGTGTGCGTGCGTGTGTGTGTGTGTGTGTGCGTGTGTGTGGGCTTCACATTAAGTGTGTGAAGGTGAGAGTGGAAAGCATTCCAATAACCTGAGGGGAGCTGTTATTAGATTTGGAGCCCTCCACTATTAAACCTCAGTTCAATGTAATAGAGAGAGAGAGAGCAGAGTTGCATCTTTATGAAACAAGGGGGACACAACCAGAGACACGCTAACACACGCACACGCTAACACACGCACACGCTAACACACGCACTCTACGAGGAAGAGAAAGGGGGATGACTATGTACAGTTGTGCAACAGGGACGGTCATTATTAGCTGTAATATATGAGTAGAATACATGCTAATGCTCTGGGGGGAGAACAGATAACATATGGAATCATATAGATTGTATATTATTTAACAGGTTATACAAGAATAGATTCGATAAATGAGATTTAAAGACAAGGATGGAGGTGGACATGAAATAGGAGAAGAAGAGGTGGCTGGTAATTAAGAAGGTGATGTCGAAAGGGGCGAGTGGACCCCAGAGTAGATACAAGACTGAATGAAGTAGAGAGCCAATAAATAAGAAGCAAGAGGGAGAGTCACACTGCTCTGAGTCAAACGTGAGCTGTGGTTTGCTGCATGTTCGTCCTCATTGGACTTCTTTTACTTAGAAGAGGGCGAGGGAGTGGTGCAGTCTCTGGCTCATCAGTATTCAACTGAGGGAGAGAGTCGGAGGGGGATAGAGAGAGACAGAGAGAGAGAGAGAGAGAGAGAGAGAGAGATTGAAAGAAATAAAGATTTGACAAGTTTAAGAAAAAAAAAAAGGAAACGATGAGAAATGGCTTTTTTGTGAATGACAGCAAAGTCAAAGGAAGAAGGCTACAGACAAAAAGGAAAGACGAGGAGGCGGGAGTGTTGTAAAGTATAGTGGGAGGAGGCGGAGGAAGAGAGGAAAACTCCAAGGCTGACTCAGAGGGATCCCTCTTCTCTTCTCATCTCTTCCCCTCCCTCCCTCCCTCCCTCCCTCCTTCCCTCCTAGGCTTGAGGGCTACATGACACTCCTCCTCTTTCATTCTCACTCGCTTTCTATTCCATGTTGCATTCTCTCTCTCCTACTGTGTCAACCCTCAGGTGGAGACAAAAATAGAACTGACCACCTTATAGTCACCCTATGTCTTAACTTCTTCTTTTCCTTAGTCCAGGATAATATCTCATGTAACCCTGGCTCTGATGGCACAGAAATAGAAACAAACTATGTTAAATACAGCAGTGAGTTATCATTCGTATATTATGCATCAGCACACGCAAGAAAATCTACATTAAACATGGCCACAAACTGATTTGACAAAATCATATCCGGATCTTTTCACCTGGTACACTGACCAGCGAGGAACAGACAATAGTCGAGTTCTCCATCAGAGTGTGCCAGTGATTGATTAGCTGTAGACCGACCATTGATTGTCTGTTGATTGTTAATAGATCAGTGATAGATTGTTTGTTGTTGAGTTGTTAATCACACACCTAATCGTTTGACGAGTCGGGTTGTCACGTAAATGATGGTGTTCATGCTGTGATTCATGAACATGCTGTAATGAGCTGACCAGCGCATATGCTCCAGCCTCCACTAGATATTATTACATGACAAAATGCCTTGTTGACTGAAATTCCATGTGGCTGCATGGGAGAGCTGGGTTAGCGGCATTAACAAGTGAGAATGAGTCTGTTCTCGTTTGCTTGTGTTTCATTTCAGGGAGATTCTGTGTGCGTTTTGGAGAGAGAGCTCAACAAGAAGAGGTCAGGACAAAAGGTTTTTCAAAATTTGTAAAAAAGCGAATCTACCCGACATTACTGGGGAAGGACATGACATTTGCACACCCATGACTGCAAAGTGTGTTGTCACTGTGCAGGACAGAAAAAAAAGTCAGTATACTGATCAACTCCGCAAATGTTGGTTATGGCGTGTTTCATTTTTTTGTGAGAGGTTTCATCTCAGTGAATGACATGTATGTTAGGCAGGCATGGGGTTTCATTTCAATGAGGGGTTCAGTGTGGGATGATCCTGTGAGCTAGGATGCACCGTATAGGCACGTTTGGAAAACAAAAAGATGAGAAAAAAGCAAGAGGATGAGAGTGTAACAGGAGAACAGGTGGCGTGTTCAGCAGGGAGCAGGTAGGTGCGTGGGCGGGACTTTGCACCCCACTGCTACTCTGATTGGACAGCTAGGGTAGCTGTGACATCAACGTCCTTGCCTTGGGCTTGTTGTGACCATGTCCAGTATCACTAACACGCATGCACGCAAGCAACCCCCCAATCATTGTTGTATCTTTGTTAATAGGTTCTCTTAGGAATACAGTGAACATACTTTTAAACGAAGAAAAGGAAAATATAATGTAAAGATGCTCAATACAAAATTCAGAGCATATCTTCTCCCTCCACAGGGATGTCAACAGCTGAAAAGGCCACATGTGCTACAGCCTCTTGTCCTACATGCAACAATGACAGGTCAGTAGAGGTTCTCTTTAGACACACACATATGCATCAAGATCGCGACAAACATTCGGTAACTACGCCTCTAAGTTCTGTCAAACTGTACAGTTACTTTAAATGCATTGAATACACTGACATGAGGTCAAAAGCTATACTGTGAGGTCTCACATTGTGTTAATGAAGTGCAAGTAAATGAGCGGAGGACAAACAGAAACTATAGCAACACTTTTGCTTCAAAATAAATGATCAAAAAACACCGATCCTGTTTGTTGTTTATGTGCTCACAGGTTTAAAAGAGAAGAGACAGACAGAACATGGGCAGAGAAAGACATTTCTCGAATATGTGCCTCGGATATTAGGACAGCTGGCTGATGAATACTTGAAGGATGCTGTTTATCTAACTTGTGGGAGGCAATTACTTACACTGTGCTGCACAAACACACACAAAGGCAAGCACACAGGCAGACATACACCAATACATTTACACACATGCACGCCTCACATACAATGATGCAAACAACAATAGAGAGATGCTCATACTTGCACATACACAGAAATACCCACACATACGCCACACACACACACACACCTACACACACACACACACACACACAGTACACTTCACACTACTACCAGACAGAGAGGAAGTCTAATTACCGGTTATTCAACCCAGGCTCACTGTGGGAAGCAAACATATTTAGTCTAAATTCAACACTTGGCACACAGGCTCTTTTCCAACCTGCCTTGCAAGCAGCCGATAAGAAGATAAAATGGAGGAATATTTTTGAAAAGAATATTGTTTCTTGGCACCAAATTGTTTTTAAACAATTTCATCATTTTCATTTCTGTCTAAAAATGACATGTTAGAGCTGTTAGGCACTTATCACCTGTTGCTTGGTAACGGATGAATGAATATGCATTTTTGTCTGAACAATAGTATAATGTATAATGTGCAGTGCTTCATTTGTATAATCTACTGGCTCCTTGGCCCAGCTCAAAACACACCTGCACAACAGCGTACATATACAGTATGTGTAGCTGTTGATGGAAACAATTAAGTACATGTGACGAGAAGCATATCTTCAGACAATGAGTTCAACAGAACACTTTTTGCAGTTCTAAGACATGTGATCAGTGTGCCAGCATTAGAGAATGGCTGAGCTACTGGGTGTGTTCCTGAGCCTGTGTGAAGCTAGACCCAGAATAATACATGAAAACCCAGTATACGTGTCTATGTTTGTGTCGTATAGCTGGTCCAGATATCCTCTGTTGCCCATAGCGGTGTTAATATTCTGCACACACTGGGTGCGGCCAAACCCCATTAATCACGTTTGTGAATGTCTAATCTCAACGTTACTTGTGCTGGTTTCATTTTCATGGCTGTCTGCAAGATTTATAATGGCGTTTGGAGAAGGTGTATGTGGTGTGTGTGGGAGAGATGTAATACATTGTTACGAAAGCATGCTCTTAAATGTGTCACCTGGTTGAGGAGAACAATGTCCTGAATGTGCAGATATGCTCCCAGTGGGGGAACCAGCATGTTAAGACACACATCCGTTCCGTTGAATATGTCTTTGTGTTCCTGTGTGTGACCGTTGCACCTGCAATTTAGTGTTGACTTTGAGCAAGTGTGTGTGTGTGTGTGCGAAATGTGTTTGTATCCACGAGTGTGGGTGTGTATGGGGTCACAAGTTTGCAAAAAGCTTGACCAGGTTACAGTGGCATGTGTCCCTGTTTGTTACCATGGGGATAGTAAGTGGCCTTTCAAGAGATGTCCAAACGCATGATGAGATCAGATTACATCAATGAAGGGGAAGAGTAGAAACAAACACAGGGGTGAGCAGGGGAATGAGTAGAGAGGAGGGATGCAAGAGGGCGGACGCATGGGCCAGGCAACCTGTTAATGGAGTGTGCAGAAGGGATCATCACACACACACACACACACACACACACACACAGCTGTGACCAGATACACACATGTGCACACAGAAAGACCACACAATCTGATCAGTTTGTAACCATCCATTTCTTTGAACTGTCATAAGCAGACACACACAAATGCATCCCCTCAAACAGCCAATGATGCCAAGTGCATGCTAGTTTTGTGGTGTAGTGGCAGTCAGTGAGTGAAGAAGGACAAACGTCTCATTACATGAGACTAAGAGTCTGCTTGGAGAGCTGAATGTGGATGACCCTGTTAAATCGTGGACAGCGGGGCTGTTTGTCTAGATGAAGGCTGTCAAGAGACATTGATTTCAGACAGCAGGCCGATGGACTGACAATCACTGAGGAAAGACTGGGAGTTTTTCCAAGCAGGTCTTCATCGTGGAGGAGAAACTGATTGGCTGAAACACATGCTCATGGGGACACTACAGTACTGTAGCATTGGATTCAGACATTGAAACTAAGCACACATTTAAAGCCCATCAACTGTTGTCCATGGGGGTAAATATGTGCATCTTGTGCAAGTCTAAGTGAAAATGAAGGATGAAAATGTGGAATCACATGACAATTCCGAGAACCCTATACGTCTTCCTTATTATTTTTTTCCCGATTGGTTCACACTCTAGATCAAAATTGTGAATTTCAAAATATGTAGAAAGATTCTCACTGAAGTCACTAAGCCTGCAACACTCACATCATGTGTTTGTGGTAGCAGAATGGAAAACAAGTTCTCCTTGATTGATAGTTTTAACCACATTGTCATCCTTCTCTCAAAATTAAAAACAAAAATATTCATTTTACCTTCATGTTCATCATCATCATTACTGCCAGTGGCATAATCGTCATCGTCTTCATTATACTGGAAGTCAGCTATAAGGCATATATAATAATACTTTATTACTGTAAACAGTACAAGTCAACAATTAAATCACGATGCTCGAACCTAAATAAAGGTATTGCTATCTACAATTAAGTTACCACTACTATCCCACCACAACATACTATAGGTTACCGCTTTATGCAGAAAACTAAATATATGAGAGCAAAAAACACAGTTATACACAGTATGCAAGTCAACGTTTGAGAGGGCGAGGAATGAAATAATTGTGGGTTTAACAGATGATTTGAACAAAATAATTGTACATTTCTTTTATATGTCAATTTAATTAAAAAGTATTTACCAGCGTTTTGATTAAAGTGGCTGTGTTAACTCGTGTGATTTTTCAGGTCCACATGTAGATTTATTTTTTTATTTTAGCAGAGAAAGTTATTGGAAGCATTATAAGAAAAACATTTGAGTGAGGCCCATTGTCACCACTTAGCTGAATAATGCCTGAAGAAATCTGATGAGCCCCATAGGCGGTGGTTTGATTTACTGTGATCTGATCAAACTGTAGGATTTTAAAAAAAAACAATGGTTCAAACTGAAAATAATAATACTATTATTACGAACATTTGTTTGTGTTTTAATGCAAGTTCATGTGTGTCTTTCATGCGCGTCTGTTTTTATGTTTGTAAGCCTAAGACATTTTTCTTTCATTATGTGATAGAGAATAAAAAAGTGAGAATCTTGAAGCTGGAACTGTGGCTAAATTCAGAATGACATTATTTTCTGAATGGGTGTGGCCCAAATGCAACCTACCATTATATGAATAAATACGGGGACCAGTTAAATTGCCAGCCTTTGGCTGAACTTAATCTAGCGTGCTTAAAAAGCTTCCAAAACAGATACAAAAAATTGGCAAAGCAGTCTCAGAAACGATCAGGATTCCACGTTCAAATCTTTTGATGAGCTCTGATGAGCCTGCGGGCTCTGAAAGGCTGACCTGCAGACGGCTACCACTTAGAATGTGCTTTGCACTCTCCCAAATATTTTGTCATCAATATACCTCCATACTGCTACAGTGTAGATTACATACTTCGTAGATATTTCTGATCATTTTCATGGGGAAGCTTAACAGGAAATGACTAACAGGAGTTTTTCATTTTAGTTGGCTTTTGTACACTGCAAAAACACAATAATGTTTACTTAAAAACGGGGTTTGGAATTTAAAAGCACTCTTTCGCTTTAAAATGAAGCTGGTTAAACAGCTTGCTCTCATTCCATTTTGAGACATTTTCTACTCAAATTGTGAAGAATATCTTTCAGTAAGCAACAGCCAACTAATCATGAGAATATCAAGACTTCGATAGCCTTGCTAATACGCTATTTACCATCTGAGTCCAGATAGTCATCCATCTCTACAAAAAAGAAATCAAGAAATCATTTTATTGTGCACTTCTTTAACTTTTGTTGAAAAAAGGCTCAGCTATCAACACACATGACAAGGAAGGTGCTAGAACAAAACCAATGGTCTTCATTACAAGACATGGGGCGACACATCTTTCCCTGTACAGCATACAATAGTCCTTGCCTCAACAGGCCACCAATCTGTCCTCCTAACAGGTGGGTTAATATACATTTATGCTAATGCTTATAAGCATAGGTGCTAACACACGGCACACACACACACACACAACCAGACAAATCATTGAGTGAGAATTACCCAGTCTGATCTCATCATAAAGATGCCCCTCTGGTATGGCTGGTGATTGACAAGGGTGTGAGGACAGGAACCAGAAGACAGAGATGAGTGTATGAGTGACTGTGTATATATACATACAGTATATATATATATATATATATATAACTGAATCAACATATTTTTAGTCTGAAGCAGTATCAGGGTTAGCTTCAAGGTACAAACAATTTGATTGATATTTACTTCAGGGGCTTAATAAGGTAGAGATGTTTTTGATTTGCTCGTCACCTTATTCAGGAGGATTAGAAAGGAAAAGATAAATAAATGAATCCTCCTATCGTCTGCTCTCTCTTTCAATTGCCTTGCCGCCTCTTGTCCTCCATTGCAAATGGGCCCTATTACTATTAGCAACTCATCCATTTATGAATGCAGATTAGATGAAATGCATTATGTATCAAACCAAGGGTCATCCATCCCTAGAGGAAGTGGCTTCTCGGGCCTAGCCTCTCTGTGCACAAGGAGGACTGACTGGTCATTCCCTGCTGGGATTACATGCAGTAAACAGAACTTGTTCAACAACCAGTTGACATCAGTGACATCTTTCTCAGTCTCTATCCCAGGACCACAGAAGCAGAGTGAATGCAACACAGTAATGGCTTTGACGGTCAGTGTTGCGTATCACAGCCAGATGGTTTACTTGGCTGGGCCATGGTGCTGGCAGCCATGCGACTGGAAGCTTGTTTCCTGCATGGCCAACATGAAAGAACAGCAAAACACTTCGTGTTCACATTAGTGGCAGGGTTATGGATTCAGCTGCACCGACAGAAAAGCCAGTGACAGCAGATCCATTCAGTAGATAGAGGCATACTGGTTGCTGTTGAGTCATCACATTTCCGATAACATTCGTGTCAATATCGGTATGCGTCACTGTTTCAGACGACGCTGTATCATTTGGTTTTCTTTGGCAAAAACAAGAGTCTGAATTGCTGAGTCTGAATTGTTCATCATCTGTATTTGTAATTCCTGTGTAAATGGCAGCTGTGTTTCCATAAAATGGACACAATACTATGAAGACGAGACATCAAAGCATACAGGAGGAGGGCGATTAGTAAATGTTTTTGAGGTCAGAGAAGCTGGAAGACAGGAAACATCTACTGTAGGAACGGGTGGGAATACTTCAGTATGTATCCAGGCAGAGAAGGGCTCATGTGAGTGGGTTTAGACTCGTGCTGATCCAAATATTTGTGTGTGTGGTTGTTTGCAAAAAAATCCAAATTGAAATTCCAAATTGACCCTTAATCTGGACTTCCTGTCCCTCTGCAGATCTGAAAGGAACATGAGAGGTCTCGGCATGAGTGAGACCGCTCTCTCTCTCTCTCCGGCCTTACTGAGATCATGAGGGAACTGTTTCCATTTGGCTAATGTGGGTTTGATCCACGGTGATGTATGTGAAGTGGCAGGATGTGGGGTGTGGGGTCAATGTGAAGCTGGGTCTCTGTGGATGGGTGATATGAGGAGGGACAAAAGCAGTTATATGTTCAGGGGGAAGAAGGACAGAGGGGGTGTATGCATACCAACAACCAACAGCACACGGGACCTGTTTGAATTTGCATGCCCTCTCCTTGAAGTGATCACAGATTTATGCTGAGATTGCACACATATCTCAAGTGGATTCAAACAGGGCCAGCAACTAATTGCTACACTGTAGGTGTAGTGTTGACACACTGAGGTGTATGGGAGAGATACAGGGTGAGAAGAATAGCATGGAGTTTACCTTCTACGTCATTACAGTCATAGTCTTGAGTGAAGCGTGGATGGAGAGACAAAAGCACACAAACACATGAACGCAAAGCCACTGCACCTCCTGTGTAAAGCAGAAAACAGCACCTTTACAAATGGATGAAATGACAATTCACAATGTCAAGCTCAAACCACACGGAAATTACTTTCAGCTTGAATGATTGGTGAAGTAATGGTGTGCTATGTATCCGAGACGTGTAAGAGCACAGGAATGTCTGCTCTTTTATTCTGCAGCTACTCCAGCACTGAAAGCCGTGAGAGCCACATGTAGCCACAAACTGTACATGACATCCTACACATAACTGGCAGTGATGGAATACAGAACATTAACAGCAGTGGAGTCCAGAAGTAGAAGTTACAGCGTTATGGAAGGTGGTAAAACATGTAGACGAACATTAGCAGACAACCTACCTTTGACCCTCTCTCCACGGTTGAGTTGGATCTCCCCCTCCCCTTGTGGTGTGTAGGGCTTGACCACAATGAAGGTACGTCCCGGGACAGCACTGTAGAGTTTCCGTTTGGGCCCACGGGGGCCCGTCAGTGCTGAAGGCGTGTGATGAGGGGGGCTTGGGTCTCTCTGCACTGAGCCAGGGCTGTAAACAAACACATATGTTACTGTGGTGATTCCAGGGAGCTGGTAACTGAAGCCTGTGGTCACCGACATGGTTGTCAGCGGGACGGCAACCTGGTGACACCCCCTGGTTGTTACGCTGGCCAGGGAGGGATTCATTAACAAGTCCAAGTGCCTGTCGATCAACAGTTAACAATCAGTGTTCAATGGGAGAGTCATGAGAGGAGAGTACACTCCTCCTCCTCTTATTCCCTCTCTTCCTTCTTCAGTAGCACAGACAATACCCTTCTTGCTCCCGTTCACCCTCTCCTTCTTTCACTCCCCTCTCCCCCGTATCCTAAACGAGGTAGAAGCAAACATGTTGACGATAAGAGGGACTGCACTGTTGCCTTCTCTGTGTGGATCTGTCAGATCCGTCTGAAAGCCCCCATCAGTCAAACACATCCTGAGTTGGGGCTCCAGAAGAAGCCCCCTTCCAGAGAGGGCGAGAGATCCCCGTGTGTCCCCAGTTCCAGCTGCTCCAAGCTGGGTTACAGATCCTGCCTCGTCCTTGAGTCCTGCTGTGGAGGAGAGAGGCTGGGTCTGCTCCCCGACTCCCGCTCCTTCTCCTGGGAGTCCCGCCGCGTCTGCCTCTCCTCTCCCCTCCACCCCTCACACGCAAACGCTCGCTCACTCACACTCACACACACTCTGACAATGCTGCTGCTGCTCTTCGCGGCTCCCCGACCCTTTGACGGCTCGCTCACACACCACAAGCCCTCTATGTGCATTCTAGCCGTGCGCACAGGCACATACACAGACAGCCCCCTCCACTCCTGCTAACATTGCACCTCCGCTAGCATGGCATGCGCCACCACCAGCATGATGCTAACACATCGCTGACACTCGCATACGCACACTAGTCCCAAAGCACGACTGATCTCCTGCTGCCTGTCTGCCTGCAAGCGTGCATGCGCCATGGCTCCCTGAGGCAGGCTGTGCGAGTATGTACGTGTGTGTGTGTGTGTGTGTGTGTGTGTGTGTGTGTGTGTGCGTGTGCAGTGGGGCGGGGGGCAAAAAGCTCCAGCCCATTTGGTTTAATTGTCGCTCCTCCCTCTTTCCCTTTGCCTTGAATCCCCTCCTTGTTTCTTTCATTCTCTCACTTCCAAATCCCCCTCTTATCCCTCTCCTCCTCAACATTTCTTCGCATTGCATCTTCACTCTCTCCCCCTCCTTCATTCTCTCTCTGGCGGTTAATTCTAATCCAGCAGCGGCAGAGCTCCGCCTCGTCTCCATTCATCACTACAGTACCTCGCCACCACGGTGGAAGTTCCATTCAGCAGTTAGGCAGCTCCTGCTCTTGTCTCGTGTTTAATGATGAGTTTGTGTTTCACAGTAGGCTATGAGGCTTACATTGGCAACTGCACTTCTTTAAATAAAAATACTGAACGACTTTTGCCAGAGATCAGATATCAGAAATTCAGAAACATCCAAATCGATGAAATGTGATATGCCTAAATGTCTTTTATTAATTTGATCACATTTCTACAATCCAATATCTGCCCTCTTTACATTTACCATGTAAGATTTGACTATAAGTCAAATATAATATATACTACTGTAAGATTAGATTTCTAATGTGAAAGCAATTTCCGTAGGATGCACTTTAACTCTTAAGTTACCATGAGAATAATTAGTGGTATAGTTTGCCCACGTGTTGGTAATATCTCAGACCGCACTTCTCCATTATTACATATCCTCTCTGGCTGTAATACAGTTGGAAGGGTCTACCAGAAAGCTTTGTACAGTTACTTTGAAATTAGACCAAATGAGAGCAAAGAGCAGACTCTTCTTTGAAGGAAGCTTTAAAAAGCAGTTTAGTATCTCTAATTTATCTCTCATCTGCATTCAAGAGGGACACGACAAATACTCAGTGTCCTTGCCTTTCTCCAGAGTTGCATCTCTTGATGATTTTGCAAGTTGCATGCCTATTTTCAAAGTCCTGTTGAAAACTGGATATGAAAAAGTATTCTACCTAGAGATCAATACATCAATTTCATTTCAGCGTGATATCTACTTTATTTTTCAACCAATGAGCATTGGTGTTACAATTTTAAACATGCCACTTGGTAGATGAATTTTGCATGATGACATGATTCACCGTTTTCTGCTACATTTGCAACAGCTTGTTTTTCTTGCTTACTTTTCTTTGTTGTATCTTTTTTCTCTTTCCCTCTCTTTCACTCTGCCTCATTATAAGTAGCTTCTACAAGACACAGATGAAGGATCCATTGTATGCACACACACACACACACAAAGTTATAATGCAGTATATTACAAAAGCGCCATGGTTTCCTAGGACACCAGTCCTGCCTCTGTAACGATGGCAACTATCAATAAAAGGAAAGAAGATATAGCCAACAAATGCACTGATCAGTAGTCAATAATATGCACTCGGATCGCCAGTCAACTGTCATATATCATTGGCCTTAAAATACACAGATTATTGTCCCAACTGACTGTTTTCTGTCTTTATTCTCATTTCACACCGAAAAAAACCACTATACAGCTGTTGAATGAGGAAGCTGTAATTCAGCTTATACAGATATCAGTGGCCTTGACCCAATATTATTTTATTCTTCATGCAAATAAAGGGAATTCAAATACAGTAAGTTGCAAATATAAATGTTTCATCCTAAATAGTTTACAGTATGGGGGTTCCACCCTTTGTGGATAGCTGTATAAATGCTATTAACTGTATCTTTGAAACATGAATTTGTTGTTTGGTTTCACCAAAAGGTATTTGGTTTTTATAGCAGCACTCAGAATGGGAAGAGCTCATTGAAACAAACTGTTCAGTTTGTGTAAATAGATATCTAGAACAAATCAGTTGATGGGGTTTTGAAGTATATTTGTGTGCAAGATCAAGAGCAAACATGTGCATCTTGTTACATGCCGTTCACCTTTTCATCAGTCTTTTCGAGATTGGATCAAATTTGAGATTATTTTAGATAAGTGGCCCTTATCAGAAGTCTCAATTAATTAAAAAAAACCTGGGCATGCCAATCAATGAGACCCGGTTATATCCGCAATGATATCCACAATGTTTGATGCCTTCAGACATGCTAAATTCTTAAGAGTCCGTTTTATATATTGCGCATGTATCTTATTGTAAATTGCTGTAACACTTATGAGGGGCTTTATACTGCATGACCCGATCGTATTGTGTTCATTTATTGTGTGGCCGGGTCAGCGCAGAGAGCATCAGTGTTTTAAACAAAGACGGAAGATAAAATGCAAAATAGATTCATGTTAGCCTATCAGCATCACCCTCTGACACAAGTTATGATATGCAAAGAGCAATACTAGTGTGTCCACCTTTGATGTGGATTCTCGACAGGTGAAGCAGAAGAAGCTCAACTCTTCTTCTCCTCCTCTTCCTGTCCTCCTTTCTTCTCTGTGTCGCTCAGCCCTTTGGCTGTGTTAAGGCGCCATGTATAATCTACACACCAACAGCAACTTGTGTAACTAATGCAAAGAAAGAGGGAACAGCAACACACGAATGTGAAGGAAGGGGGAAGGTAATGTGACACCCCCATGTTGGGCTTGTTGCCTTTATTCATGCCATTATTCATCATGATGGGTCCAGATACAGCACATAAGCAGGTAATGCCAGTTTCTTGCTCAATGGCACCACTAGCAACCACAATAACCTTACATGACAACATGTTTCAAGTAATGTTGTGTGACTGCATCTTTACTTGAAATGGGGATTCGGGGGGGGATTAATTATCTCTTTGTATTGACAGCACATCATGGTAAGTAGCCAATTAACCTCTTATGACACGAGCAAACTTGCTTTGTTCTAAATAAAATAGCAACACCCAGTGTCATGTCTTATTATATTGTCAACTGCATTAGCTGGAGTGATTGTCATCACCACATGTTTGTCTTTGTAACGTGATCTAGTCCTAATAAAGCTGACCGAACTGTATTTTGACTATTGTGTCCATCTAAAATCCCTGCTAAAGCCTGGACCAAGCTGTTGAACCCTGGCAGCACTGCACACGTGCCACGAGAAGGAAGTGATGGTGTGTTCCACAGGAACTTGATGGAGTCTGCCGTCGGGCGGGCTGTTGACCGGCCAAACTAATTTCACACTCCCCTGGTACCCATAATGCCTCGAGTGAAAGCGTCGCCATAAACAGAAGGTCAGAGAGAGAAACAGAGATGGGGAGGGAGAAATATTAGAGGGGAAGTAATCAAGGACAGCATCAGTCCCACTTGGGTGCCGGTTCAGGCCATGGAGAGCAGCTGCTCGCTTTGGGCTTTTCATACATTCACCTCACTTTACTACTTGCTGTAAGGCAGGGTCATGCAAAAGAGCCTCAACTCCCCTGTTTACAGAAGGCCATTTAGAGCAGGACACAGCAGACATTCTAAGCATGCTATCTTTTTCTTTCTTTTCTGTGCACTCTGTTCAATCAACCTTGTAGAAAATGAGCACAATGACAATGAGCAAAAGATATGTTTCTCTGTCAGTGAACGCTAATGCTAATGTAGAGCCAGAAATAGTAGAATAAGATGCACTTAGTTTGTTACCATAAATGGGCCACACACACACACACGTCAGAGCTTTAGTTTCTATGTGGTGTGACGTGTGCATGTTACATGATCTAATAAAGGATGTTGACTGCTCTCTGCCTGCAAACCATACAGTAGATTAATGGCACTGTGTGCATGTGTTTTTGTGTGTGTATGAATGACAGAAGGAGAGGGGGAGGGAGAGAACGTCTCTGATGATTGAGTAAAGTGACAGCAGAGAATTAGAGGGAGACGGGAGTATGGCTGGAGCTGTCTGTAATGCAATTCCCCTGTCAGACATCAGACAGGTTCACTCTCACAGACACACACACACACACACACACACACACACACACACACACACACACACAGTGTGTGGCATCCAGGACCCACACTAGGTGTGTGCTGTACATCGGTGATCTTGCTCTGACATATGATCATAATAAAAAGCTTAACAAACAAAGTGTCAGTAAACCACTTAAATCTATCGCTCCGAGATGTGACCAGAGCCCTGGTTTACTGTTCAGTTTGTCTAATGGTTCGATGTACAAGGCAGGAGATGTGTTCCAGCACCCCAACTACATCTGTGGATTCATGTATCTATCGAGTGACGAGCTGTTTTGAACTCAGTGGCTCGCCCAATGATATTATTCATAGCTCTAATTTCAGAATGTATCCGTTGTCTCTCAATCTCTCACACACAAACCGACAAACACATTCACAGCTTGGCAGCCTTCAATTGGTCCCCAATGTGATCGTTATTAGCCACTTTCCATCTGTCTATCTGTGAACTGTGAAAACACCCATGCACATTGCTATGTTCAAGTGGCTATACATACATGCCCTCGCATACAAACACAGCAACAAACACACAGCGATTTGAAGTGTGATATTTGCCCTCCGTCCTCCCAGCAGGACAAATGCAGTATTTCATCCTAGCTTGTTACATAAACACGGCTGTCAGACACACACCATGCCACTGATCATTGTCCTCATACCCTGATAGGAGCACGGTCCACACAACTGCTACACCAAATGCAATTATAACAGACCTCACACTGATCAGTGTTTCAATCAGCCACTAAGAATCTGAACATTTTCAGATTAATTTCCTAGTTTATGCTTCATACAGATTACTTTTCTGGGTTGGGTGCGAGCAGAGTTTCAACAGGAAACGACTTTCTGTGCCTGGGATTGATGTATGAATAAATAAATACGATTTTGCACCGATTGATGTTATGTCATCACCAGTAGCAGACGGTAGCAGATGGAATAAGACGCAGAATGCTGCCTGGTGACTAACAAGTGATTCGGACACATCACATGGCACTTTTTGCTTTTTGAAAGGTGGTTTAAAGATCACAGTCGGTGTTTAATCACAAGGTCAATCACAGATGATCTATGTGAATAACTGCCAAGGCTGGTAAGTGTGAGACATGAATTAGGAACATAAAGAGAGAGATTTGCTTCTTTACAAAGCTTTTAAAAACATGTTAAATTGAGAAATCAGAGAAACTGGAAAGACCATATGACAGCACTGGGCAGCTCCGTCAGTGACAGGTTGCTTCAGCCGCGGTGTGTGAAGGAGAGACACAGCAGATCCTTCCTTCCCGCTGCTGTCAGACTCACAATCAACACTGCTCCCAATATACCACACGTACCAAAAAACGCAATCTATCAACTCATTCATTCATGTGCAATATCAATATTCTGTGCAATATCAACATTTGATTTTTCCTATTTCATACGTGCAATAATGTTACATCTCATTTAAGTTTTTGTTCATTTTAAGGTTACCTTATTCTTTATATCTTTACTGTATAATTACTTATTTGTTATAGCTGTTGTGTTTTTTGCTGATGCCATTTTTTCTTTCTTTTCAGTTCCTTGCTGCTGTAATACTACACACATTATTAAAGGATTATCTTATCTTATCCTGTCTTATGTGATCTTATCTCATGACTTTGAAATCTTACGGACCTGAGTCTTCCACGATGGCCGTGTCCGTGAGGGTAGCCATGGCTGTGGGACCTTCTGGGAACCGGCCTGTCCTCTTCATGCATGTGATGTAGCGATGGCGAACGGGAATGGGAGGATCTAGAGCTGCCCGTACTCTGGAGACTGCTGTCAGGGATCTCTCCGTGACGGCTCTGACACAGGACAGAAGAAGAGGCGAGTATCATATGCAGCACGTGTACAACATTGTAATTTTTTCCTTCACTTTTTCCGTCTACCCGGAATTTGAAAATGTTAAAATGTGCATGACCACACACACACACCCACGCACACACATATATAACAAATTCAAACATACCTGCAGAGCCTCACTAGCTCCGTCTTACCTCTCCAAGGCTGCTGTGCTGCTGCTGCCCAAGAGCTGGCAGACTGTGCAGTGACGGGACAGGGGAGTGACCCTGACGGCCACGAATTTCTCTCGGGGCCTGACCGCGGATGTGATCGTGGTCCCCGTTCAGGTTGTTGTCACTCGCAGAGCGAAGCAATGAACGTGGCGAGGGCAGGGGGCCAGGTGTCGCACGTCGACGGCTGGTGTAGGAGGGGGTCTCCCTGAAAGGCACTGAGAGGAGAAAGAGACAGAGAGAAACTCTTTACACCTTTATTACGTGGAGCTACTGTAGCAAACACAACGAACAGAATGGTCTGATGGGGAAATAACTGCAACTCCGCACATCTCACGGTCACTCAATTTTGTTTCAAACTTGAATCCATTTAATTTGCAACATATTTACGGTGCTATAATCTATATGCATACTTTTACAGACGGATCAAGTGATACAACGATACATCTGGTATTGATGGTACTGCAGCAAAGCCTTAGCGATGAGAATATTGTATCATGGTAGCTCCTAGTGAATATTATAGATTATATGACTTATAATTATCATATTTTAATATTTATTACTGAAAAATGGGTCACCCAAATACAGATAAAGGAAATCAGTTTAGTAGTTTGATAATTGCATCAGTGGATATTTTCAAGGAGCTGTGAATTAAGTATTCTCTTCATACAATAATAAACGTGTGTTTAAATTCACACATACAAGCACACTGGCTTGGTAAAGTGCATCTAAAGTGTAATGATGAAGTGGCAAAATTATCATTAAAATTTAGAGAAGCATACATTACAAACACATATGAATATCACATATGATTTCCATTTAAAATTAATTGTTAAACGGTATTAACTATTTGAACATTTCACACTGTCAAAATAGGGGTATTATATCCTGTCTACACTAGATGGCAGAGTTTTCCTGTATGTACATGTCACAAACAAAAAAAGCTCAACTCAGCATGGATCCAATAAATCCCTGAAACCTTCTCCACATCCCTTACATTTCCATTCCATTTCCATTTTCACTTCTGTATATAACCTGTAATCACTTTCCTTGAGCCTCTCCCCTATCCACACTCAGCCATTCTTCAGTCTGCCTGGTGAACTACTACCACTGCTGTCAACATACCAACATCCGACACTTTGTGGACCTTTATGATTTCAGCCAGATCAAAGTTTCCTGCTATAATAGCCACCTGGAGGTTGGGATAGAGAAGAGTAAAGGGAAGGGAAAGGGGAAAATACATGTGACGGAAAGGGAAGAACAGCTATTAAAATCAAACAACTCACAAAAATAAATGAATATAAATACATCCGTCAATGTTCTGGGCGCTGTGCGGAACAGCCTGCCTTATGTACAAACAAATTAACTTTGATGTGCACAGGAAGTGTCAGTCTCAATTTCACATGGACTTCATCAACCAGAAAGGCTGAAAATCAGAAACAGACCGCGATGGTAAGCCAGCAGTCGGTGGGTGCCATTACACTGCTTAAGTTTTTAATAGCAATCAATGATTCAATGTAGCAGCAAGATGTAAGGTGTGATAATACACACACGGTAACGTGCACTGGTTCTTGGATACCACACATACCTGAAAGGCGGTCTGGCTGTTGTAGTTTTTGATCTCCTTATTGGCCCCCCGGAACAGGATAACTCGT
Organism: Melanostigma gelatinosum; assembly: GCF_949748355.1. Lineage (NCBI taxonomy): Eukaryota > Metazoa > Chordata > Actinopteri > Perciformes > Zoarcidae > Melanostigma > Melanostigma gelatinosum. The sequence continues at coordinate 13,872,308 of NC_136634.1, forward strand.
GCACAGCTATCCTGAATGACAACAAAGAGATGTATATGTTTGGCTCGGACTTTAAAGTGTCATCGCATTTGATATGCAAAAACATGTAAAAAAATTTAAAAAATGACATGATTTGGTTTATAAAATTTGAATAATGGCTACATTATGATAATGAACAGGCTGTGCAGTGAGAATGTTGTTGTCAAAGGTAGCCACTGATTAAATGTATGCAAGTGTGAGAATGAATCCAACAGAGGCAACTCTAGAGGCAGTGCAGAGTGAACAAGGATGCCCTTTGAAAAGTCCTTGTGCTGTGCATGTTGTTATCTCCTATCATTAAGATGATGTGTGTTTGGAATATAGGGGTGGTTTAATTCATATTTCATGATGAGTTAATGAAAGACTATCTTTGTTCAAATATGGACACTTTTCTGTTTCGAACAGCAGAGTTGTACTGGAAGTGATTGCTGTCTACATTTGAAGATCTATAATTAGAGTGAAGAAATTAGTGAAATATTCCTTTTTAAATAACTCCCTTTTTCCTGTCAATCAATCAATCAATCAATATCAGTGCCACTGCCTTCTCTTTCTTTCTCTCTCTTAGCGTATACTCATACACACATATATACCTCATAAGCCACGTGCAGACTCTGAGCTACTCACACCACAACACATTTTTGTCCCAAACTGTTCCCATATAAACGTGACGGAGCAGAACCAAAAACGTTTTTTTTTAAATGATATCACCTCGACAAAATCCAAGACTGAATTAAATAATTGCATCATTGATTTATTTTAATATTAAACTGCCTCCGTCTGATTGTAAAAGCAACAGACGGCGGGGAGTTGTGGTTTGTGTTGTGATGAACTTGAATTTAAACTTGACATTCAATTAACTATAATATCACTACACTAAATGAAGACCTGAACACACAATTTCAAATTACCACTGTTCGGATTCTCAGATGACATTAAAGCGACATGGTGCTGATGCAACAACGACTCCGTCCATTTGCAACAATGGATTTCAGTATCCACCACACAAATTGTAGATACTGTCCAGTACAAACAATTGATTCATATTAATATCCTCGCTAATGACAAATGCAAACAAAAGCTACTTGACAGCTAACATCTCCCTGTTGTGTAAAGTCCCCTGCCAGAATGAGTTAGTGCATTGTACAATTTTGAATCTACTTTTAGACATGATTCCCACTCAAACTGATACAAACAAAGGCTTTAAGACATTGGTGGAAAACAATGCATTATTACTATGTAATAACAATCTGCTAACATTTCACCCGAAGCACAGCGACCATGAAGTTGTATAGCTGATAAAGTCCAGCACTAGATTTGTATCAATTTACATCTTTTAGTTACAAGAAACAGAAAAAGGAGAGCAGGAAATGAAAAAGGCCCTGTACTCATCATTTAAGATTGCAAGTGAGTGTAGTAAGACAATGGTTATTATAAAAGGCATTCAACGTAGAGTCTGACGGCAAAGCAATGGCTAAATTCTAACTAAAAGATACCTGCGGGTATGAAAACATAGGATTCCTTTAATAGAAGGAACACATTCCAACAAGCACAAAACAGACATCCTCAATAGTTCACAACCACATCTACTTGTGTGTCAGACTATTACCACATATTGTTGTGTGTGTCAATGAGCACAGGCCCCTCTGGGGGGAAAAAAAAGCCCAATTGTAGATTGATAGACATGGTTATGTGCTGACTGGCGAGGGTCGATTTGTAATTTAACACTGATAGCAGAATTAGCAGGACTAGCCTGGCTCTACAATCAGTGCAACGGCTCTGGTGACTCCAGTCATTACTGAGTCACACATTAAAGAACATGCTCGCATAAATGAATTCAAAATATGGTTTAGTTGATAACGTCCATGGGATTTAGCTCATCAAGCTGAGTGTATCTGATGAACCACTCTTGTATTATACCAGATATACGACTGTATGAGGTTAACGCTGATGCACTGTGGCACCCTCTTCTGGTAAGACACATAGATGGTAGCTATGAATAGAAAGAATAAGAATTTATACTATCTTGATCCCTTTAAGGGGGAAATTTTTCTCTGCATTTGACCCATCCCTGTATATAGGGAGGAGTGGGCTGCCACTGACAGGCGCCCGGGGGTTCAGTGTATTGCTCGGGTACACTTCGATGTGTGACACTTCCCGGTCGGGTATCGAACCGTTGACCTTCCAGTTTCCAGACGACCTCTTAACCCAGTGCTCCACGGTCGCCCCTATGGGTGCTGTGCCTGAACTGAGCAGGGTGTATAATGACCATGGTGCCAACTGGGTCACTGTAAACCTGCTCAAGCCTGCAAGGGCCATGTATACATAGATGGTGAACTTTTGTAAATGGAGCAGGTGTTATGAATAATGCATGAATACTCTTGCTGCTAATAGCCCAATACAACTGCTAAGGTTGTATGGGCTACCTGACAGGCAGTTTCTTGCCTTGTTTTCATGTATAGAGATAAGAGAGCTACATCAGATATCACATTGGGGACGTGTAATCCCACAGTGAATGCGATGATGGATACCCGTCTTCCAAAAGCAGCAAAGAACTTTCTCTTCAGCCGTGAGACTGATTTTAGTTTTGTTGTGCGACTCAGATTCAGTCCTCTCCGACTGTGTTGAGAGCAGCATTTCTTTGAGCTCTGTTTACGGTGTCAAAACTTTCCATCACTTGCTCTGCTGTTCACTATTTTTCAGACTACTGAGCTCCTGAAAAACCTCCCAGCTGGAAAGTGTGTTTTGTTATTATGACGACCAGCAACCGTGAGTCAGTAGCATGTCAGGTCGCAGTGGCACAACAGTAGCCTGTGCATGTTCCTTTTTAAAATAGTGATTTTGACATTTGTTGCTTTTTTCTCCTGTTTCGATAGGTTTTCAAAGGTAACTTAAAATTATGTTTTTTAATGTGTTGAAACTAGAAGGGTACATGGAGAGGGGTTTCAAAATTGACCCATTCTACACCGTTCCACCAAGTTTCATGAAAATAGGGCCAACGTTGTTTTCGTATTTCTGCTGACAAACACAACAAAGCAAACTGAAAACATAACCTCCTTGGCGGAGGTGTTAACAATGCTTCTGCACCCACTTTAGGAACCACTGGTCTAAGGGTTACACGCAAAGCCCATCTGGCACACCTGAATCGCTCCCTTTGCCTGCATTTTATAAGATACCGAGCCTGTTTCATTGTTTTTGCGTCTTGTATTCAGGTCAACACTCTTACCTTCTTAAATAATCAAATGAATGACGCTCAACAGCTGAATTCTTGAATATGTGTTATTTACATAGATGCATTACAGACACGCGCACTCGCGCGCGCATGCTCGAAGGCCAATTACAGTGTGGGCCATCTGTCTTGCTCTTCTCTCCAAAGCTTCCTATAGGAATTCATGAAGAAAACCTTTCCAGTAGTCCTCACCATGGTTTGCTAGATGTGATTACATTTTCTACACAGGAATACGCAGTGAGCTAAGTCAAGTACTTTACAGTAATGACGCGAGTCAGTCATGTGTAAAGAGTGTGACAGATGGTACCTCTCACCGCCATGTTTATACAGTTGAGGATTCTTCTCTCATTGGATTTGAAGCAGATTTGGCATCCTCCACCGAAAGTAAAGCTCGTTTTTACATTGGATTGTGACTAACATCCAAAGCACATAAGAAGCACGATTTTGGGCTGAAATCGTCCTCATTATTGTGTACAACAACAGCATAATACAAGTACTGTAACATAGAGGATACTGATACTTCCTCTGTACAGTTTATTAAAGAGTTGTCCCAAGATTGTATTAATCTGACTGGTTTAGATTATGTTATATATGTTATAGATACTGGTAGTATTATCAATACTGCTAATTGGTTCGGTTCCTTATCGGTTATTTTTGATTATTCTGTGAGAAAAGAAAGACAGCCTTTTTCTTTCTGCAATGGTACATAAGCATCCGAGCCTGTTTCGAGTTGGTTTGAACCACGCTGAGAGAAATCGTTTCTGCGATCAATCAGCTCAACGTGGCGTCCGAACACTCATCCTCAGCGGTGGAAGCACACAAGAGCTGGGAGCATATCCATTACTAGACTGTAAACTTACAAGAAGTTGTACAAATGACTGTAGATCAAACAAAATATATCCATTCTCTCTTTTATTATATCCACTCCTGCTGCACACACAACACACACACAACCACCCCTGGCTCTCCCTTCACTGAGAAGTGTTTTAACACGTAGTGACTTTAGTCACATGGATGTGTTACGAACAGCATGTCTTACGTTTTGATGCTGTGCTTCCAAAACCCATGGTGAAATACACTCTCACACACACACACACACACACACACACACACACACACACACACACACACACACACACACACACACACACACACACACACACACACACACACACACACACACACACACACACACACACACACACACACACACACACACACACACACACACACACTCTCTCTCACTCTCATGAGACTATACTATGGTGTTCCAGTCCAGTTGAAGCAGGTCATTCCTCATGACTGGAATACATAGTTCCAATTACAACATGCAAACATACACACACACATTTTTCACTTGTTAATGAAGTAAAGTGCTAATTTAATGTTAATGAACTGAGCACTAATCTCTTTTTCCGATGAAGGAGAAGACAAAACCTCTTCCAGAACGCCCAGTTACACGTTTCTCATGTCGCCTCAAACCAACCAGGACAAAACTAATCATTTTCCCAGGAGGACGCTGGTTTCCACTGCTCCTACCTCCCAGTGTCCTCATGTAACTCTACGGATAGAGACAGAACACAGTCATTCACATTTTAAAACACACATTGTTTCATTCCTGCTATCAAGGACCCAAAAATATATTATTATTTTAGAAGCTGCAACAACAATTTAAGTTTTCCAGTACATCACATACTGTGGAGTGCAATACAAATACCACCACCCCAACCATCATCCCAACCAAATTGCCTCACTTGGGGACTACAAAGGTTGGCAGGTATGCACAAACTATTTCCTTCGCAGGTATCAATGTGATGCTGATTTTTGTGGAAATTAAAGAAAATTACGAAAAGAATAAGGCTGGAAATGTTCTATATTTTTCTTATTTCCAACAAATCAAGAGATGAAAATGAAAATTAATTTAGCCTATTGATATAGCATCATGTTCTGTGCTACAGACATTTATTTTAGTCTTACAACTATTAAAAACACATTATTGTTGCACTGGGTGATATTCATTACCATGAACATGGGTGCTTTAGTTTATTATGTGTCAGTGCCAAATAACACCTTTCTGCCGGCATAAATATTCACCAGGGCACCAATTGGTTGTTAATACACACATTCTTTTCATTTTTTTATTTATTTCTGTATGGATATATTGTGTATTTTCAGCCTTACCCTTTAAAAATATAGACCACGGTCCTCAGTGTGTACTAAAGAATGAAAGCTTTATTCAGTCATTGTAACACAAAGAATCAAAGCTAATCATTGATCCTTATGAGGACAGATTAACAATAACTGTACAACTGCACACAGTCCCAGCCAGGCAGTGATACTTCCGAAGGTATCAGAGGCATTTCAAATGAAGAGCATCAAAAAGTGATGAACTACAACAAAATACGGTTTGCTGCTTTCATCCAAATTGCAGCAGACAGAGTGCATTAATCTATGATGAAAACCCACATGACAGAAATATCTCTGATCTTTGGTGTCACACTCCCACTTGGACCACTTCTCTTCAATCTCCCCTTTCAGTCCATTATCATAACAGGCAACAAATACAAATAATAACCAGGTAAAGGACACCTCTGCTTCAGAATGCTACTCAAGTACACACAAGTGTGTATGTACACTTACAAACGCATGTAATGCTCACACACAGATGCTACAATTCACAGATGCAAACACCAACTCACTCACCAAACAGAACATTGGTACTGGATGACTTCAGAACAACAAAGACACTATTTATGTTACCTCAGTATCGCTGCGGTATGGTTAAGTTTAGCCACAACTACACGGATCAGAGACATGGTGGACAACCAAGACCACATTGACGACAGTGCAAACATTCATCAACAGCTGCCTGAGGTGGATCCAGATACCATCAGCACCAATGGCACCAATGCCAGCATCACCAGATGGAACCCAAAAGGCACAAGAAAAAGAGGCCGGCCCAAGATCACCTGGCAAAGGGACCTCGAGACTGAAATCAAGTAGAGCGGCCTGACATGGAAACAGCTATAAAGGAAGCCCAGGAGAGGAGACTCTTGACCTGGTGGTCAACAGCCTATGATCCATGAAAAGGAGCCATAAGCACAAGTAAATTTCGGCTTCTTTTTTTTATTTATTTATTTATTTAGGCTGTCAGAGTTTCTGCTATTGTTAGTATATTGAAACAAGGATGGTGTTTGATAGATTGGCTTAAAAATGGTAAGTCAGAAATCTGAATGTCCTTACAAACTGTCTGTTCTATATCTAACCATGTGTTGTCTGATTGGCTGGGGTGGATCCATTTAAGAATGTACTGACGTTTATTTGCTAGAGAGTAGTGAAAATAATGTGGAGCTTCAAGTCCTTGTGTTTTTGGTTTTTGTAGAGTGGCCAGTTTAATTCTTGGTGTTTTATTTTTCCAGTAGAATTGAGTAACGATTGAGTCAAGCGACTTCAACCAGGAGTGAGTGGGTTGAGATGGTATCATTGTGAATAGGTAATTTATTTTAGGAAGTATTGTCATTTTAACTGTAGCTATTCTGCCCATGAGTGATAATGGTAGGTTCATCCAGCGGAGGAGGTCGTCATTTATTGTTTTAAGTTATGGAGTGAAGTTGAGTGTGAACAGCTCTGACAGCTTGGGGGAAATATGTATTCCCAAATACGTGATGGCACCTGTGCAGAAAGGGATAGGTGGTGTATGGGCTGCCCCATCCCCACTGTTACTGTCTAATGGAAGGATGGATGATTTACTCCAGTTAATGGAGTAGTCGGAGATATTAGAGAAAATTTAGGCTTCTAAGCCCTCTTGGGTAAGTTGAGGGAAAGATTGTGGTCATTGTTAATTACTGTATTTAAGAAATCCAACAGACTTTCAGATTTCAGATGGGATTTGAGCCCTGGCCACTAAGGTAAACACATCAAACAGCCATTTCATGCTATGTAAGCATGAGACTTTCTCTTGCATTGGCACTGGACATTGGCATTGGATGTAAATCGTGTATCGCACATCTAACCAACATGAATGCAATTCCACAGAAAACTCCACTTCTCAAGCACACAAGCATATTTATTTGAATAACTGGTACCTGGTTGTAGAGAGCACACACATGCAGTGCAGTGTTTCCAGATGCATTCTGGGCGCTCATCTCAGCTCCGTAGAACAGCAGGTGTTCCAGGTGTTGCACATGGCCATAGCGGCATGCCTGAAAGGACATAATCAGACATTTACTTTATTTACAAAACAAATCCTAGTTTACTTACAAAGTCAAAAGGGAGCCATCATACATCGTCTCTGAATGAATATACATTTTATAGTCATCTTTGTTGTATCGAGGTGTGACAAAGGCCCCACGCTGGACTTTAATCAGGAAAGTAAGAGGAATGTGCAACGTATCCAAATGAGTCAATAGTACATCGTGTTTTGTGAGGTTGTCAGTCACGATGAAGAAAAGGTGAAAACTGGTGCTTTTAATCTGTTATTTTATTATATTATATTTTAATATAGCCCATTGAACTTCTTTATTTTGCCACAAAATATAGTTGGAGCAGTGATGATAGTGCAATAGCTTGAATACTCTCAAATATAAAAGGCAGCCCAAATACATGTTTCTACAGATGAGATGACAACTAAAACATGAACACCTCAGAAATGTTATAAGTGTTGAATATTTTTCCTTTCTTTTCCCTCGGGCTAATTCTCCTCACACATGCTTTTAACAGTCTCTAAAAGCAAGAGAGAAACTTGTTTGTATCACCTGAGGCCAAATCTGTGAGTTAAAATTATTCTGACAATAGTTATGCTTTTTTTCTGCTTCTTCGTTTCACATAACTCGGAGCAATACACTTTTCATCTAATCTCTATCCATCTCCTCTCTGTTCTTTCCCTTCTACTCCGGGGTTTTGTCCTGTGTCATTGAGAGAAGCACACCGACTCTTCCCAGCAATCGTTCTCGCCCTCCTGTGTTCTGTCTCGCTAAGAGTGTGTGACAGCAGTGAGACAGCACACAAATGATGCTGGGATTGTTGTTGGTTATCAGACCTTCAGCAGTGTATCCTATTGTACACGATATATACCTCTAGAATACTAATGCTGGAAAGGACATAGAAAAAGGGGGAGACGAGAGGAAGGAGGTGAAATAAATACAATGGGGAGAAAATGTGTAGAGCTGAGGGGTGTTTGGATTTATTGTACAGTATCTTGAATGCTTCAACACAAAAAACACGATCTGATGCAGCATTGAAATGCCATATATCCTTCCAGTTTAAACCCTTACTGTATCTGCAAACTAAAAAGGAACACTTTTCAACAAACAAAGGCTCCTCTGCATCGCTCCCACGGCAGTACCTGAACACACTTCAGCAGAAAGGAGGACAGAAATGGTTTATAAGCCCAAAGAGGAGACATCACTGGGCGTCATATGCAAGAACATTTTCGTATTTTCTTTACAGAAATTCTCTGCTCCAAGTCGGTTTCGCAAAACTATTTTAAGTGCACAAACCTTAAGTAAATTGATGAATTTCACCTGTTCATGAGGATGTGCACATTCAGATCATTTTAGCATCATGAACACCCCTACAACCTCATATCAGGCTACCTGCTCCACTCTGTGTGCAAGTTTGATTCACAAAAAATGTCACACAAAAGGCAAAAAGAATATTCTCATGCCGCAGAGCTTCAAGTCCTGCTGTCAGAAATCGGTAGATAACCCCACAACAAATTTAGCAGTGTTGGTAGTGGTGTCAGAGGACCACTTTGTGGTTATATTATAGATAGTATAGCTGCCAATGATGTGTTGTTATGGCAGCGGGATATTGTAGAGTTGGGTTTCTATACTCACCTCAAATTAGTCATTATATTTATTTATTTGTATTTATATTTAAAAAACATAGTGTGGTGTTATCTCCTGTGATTAAAATATTGATGCTACATTTTTTTTTTCTAGAAAAGACGAAAGAATGTTGATTCCCCTATTTTCTCAAGAGTAAAATGTTGCCATTCAACATCTCGGGCGACTGTGGACAGCAGGGCCGTCCTTCAATCAGAGGATCCCGGCTCCGGCTCTGCGAGTCGCATGTCGATGTGTCCTTGAGCAAAGACACTTAACCCCAAAATTGCTCCCGTAGCTGTGCCTACGGTGTAGAAATGTGATAGAATCTGAATTGCAAGTCGCTTTGGATAAAAGCGTCTGCTAAATGACTGTAATGTAATGTAATCTCCTCTGAACATATTGATATTCAGTGTGAGCAACAGAGGTGATGAGTCCCATTTAAAGCACAAGAACCTTCAGACCGCCAGTGTCTGTCTGTCACTACACAGATAGGAGCTAAAAAGACCTGACACAAACAAAAACAGCATGTAGTCACTAGCCTCCATTGTGTTTACAGAGCAGGGCACGCCTTGAGGCGGTACGAGTGTAAAATGAACACATTATGCCGCCTTTGCTCTTCGTAGGTCAATGACCTATTTCTACACTTAACACAGATGGACACCTCTATTTGCACTGCCAGGCACTGGTTTAGATACAGCTGCAGCAACATTAGAATGAGTAACTGTGTCCAAGTAACTCCTTATTTCTGGAGGCCTCTACTTCACGAAGTACAGAAACACTATAGCTCATGATATTGAAGCAGTCTTCAGTATTTGTGCTGGTGCACTGCATATGTCCGAGTAAATGAGCATTCAATATGTGCGGGTGTGTGTATAGTACATGTATAGGTGTTGGTGGTCGCGCAATGAACAGTACTGAATCAGTAACGGTTTTGAAGATTTCAAATTTATTTGAGCACTCAACCCACATACAATTACAAATGTTTGTATTTGTATGTATCTGCAGCTGACAGTGCAAATTGATTGAAAACACTGCCAAAGTGGTAAATGTCCAATCCCTTATACTGGACCAGCCCCCCCCCCCCCCCCCCCCCCCCAACCAAGGGAGTCAACCACCACAAAATAAATTCTCAAACTGAGGGAAACACAAAAATCAATTCAATGAAACTCTGAAAACCAGACAAGACCTCTTACCCTGCATCTACATTTGTATTCTGCACGCAACCCATCACTGTTCTGTGTGTGAGTGTGTGTCTGTGTGTGTGCGTTTATTACCTGGTGTATCTCCTGCCAGCCATTCTCATCCACACAGCCAACCTGTGCATGATCATGCAGCAGTAGCTCACAGCAGTAGGGGTCTCCTCCGACCATCGAGCTGTGGTAGAGAGGAGTCAACCCCCTACTGTCTTTATAGTCAGGCGATGCACCCAAGTCCAACAGCGTCTAGTGGGATACGACCAAGGTTAGGGGGGAATAATGCTTTAATTACTTCATACAGTCCTGAGTCACAATGTGACGGTCAATAAGCCCAGTAGGTCTATGCTATACATATATATATATATATATATATATATATATATATATATATATATATATATATATATATATATATATATATATATATATATATAAATATATATATATATATATATGTATATATATATCCAGGCCATATATGTTATTAACACGAAGTAAATGCTATCTCAAGAAAAAATCTCAGCAAAGTAATCATTCAGTCAGTGATTAGAAGCATTATTGTGCTGTAGGACATGTATACAATAATTAGAAAATAAACTATTTATTGATTTTATTTGGAGAAATAAGCATGACCTTTTGAAGACATACTATACCAAACAGCAGCAACGGCTTATGTATATTACACGGCCCAGTGACACTTAATATTTGGATAACGGCAATGACTGAGCTTAAATTACCAATTCCATTTTCAACAGTTCTGGCTCAACCGGAAATCAATTATATGACTCATGTAAATCCTTTCATTTAGGTTACAAGCCTCCTCAAACCAGACATATACAAGGCCATTCAATGAATACGCCAGCCCATTCAAAGAGGGCATGTTAATCCTCACATATTTAGTAATTGTTCAAGCACCCTCTGTACTGAATCGCTCAAGCCCCCTCTGCCAGAGATTGGCTATACCTGCAAGCTCTCCGTTTGCAAGCAAGCAATTGGTGTAGCGAAAGAAATAAAAGAGATGAGTCAGCTTTCTGCGACAATTGTGTGTGTGTTACACTTACTATAAGTGCTGTATGGTTCTTGCTGCTCACGGCCTTGTGCAGGGCAGTAATGCCATCTTTTGTTCTGAAGTCCAGATGTGCCCCTCTGCTCTTTAGCACCTTGATGAGATCTGCACATCCCTCCAGCTGTGCTGCCAGCGTTAGAGGACATTCTGTAAAATGTAAGGATGAGCAAGCAAACAACATAACATTGTTTTACTTTCAGTGACATTAATGTGCATTATTCTTAGTATATGAACATCCAACAATTGGAGATGCCAATATTTGATGACAAAATAGCACGCTCCACTAACTGCCTTGACTGCTGTGATTGCCAAAGTGACTGCTTCCTGTTGGTGTCAAACCAACCTATTCTCAACCCCCCCCCCCCCCCCCCCCCCCCCCTTCACAGATCCTCTGTCAGATGACAGGTCACCAAACAGGGAAATGAATCCAGAAAGAGGGAGAGAGGGAGAGAAAGAGAAAGCATAAGACTGTTATTTAACTAAAGTAGAGAAGAGGTGGGATAGTTCTTAGTACAGCCTTCCTCACCTCCTGTGTCTGGATCATGGAAGTTGGGGTCCAGGCCTTTTTCCAGGAACCTTGAGACCCTTTCAATGTTCCTCTGCTGCACATACTCCATAAACTTCTTCAGGTTTGCCTAATGGAGGGAGACAAGGGAGCAGGGAGGGGTAGGGGGGAGGTGGAGGAAAAGACAGCTGTGATTGGTTGATGTCAGACTCTTGTGGATGGGGATGTTTAATAATGCAGTTCAGAGATGGAAGCTAAAGTCGCTGCTCTCTCTCAGTCTGTGTTTGAAGGTTTTATTTCTGTTCTGTCATGCCAAGCAAATGGACCATGTGCAGTATATATTTATAAGCTGCAATAGGATGGACCAAAAAAGACAAGGAAAGGGCTGTAAAGTAATGCTGAAATGAAGACCTTTCCTTTGGATATTAGAGCCAAGAAAATGAGATTTTAAGGCTAACGTCACATTTAGAGTGAAAATGCAATGGTCATAATATTGTACAGTGCCTGAGAGCAATGCTATTGCATCACTGAATCTAACATTGATGTTTAAACCACAGTCATAAAACAGGCAGAGACACATGCACAAACACACGTGCAAATCCCACCAGAATCCTAATACACTCATACTGTACACACACACACAAACACTAAATTTCCTCTGTGACTTATGATGAAAACATATTCATCACCTCTGCTGATGGGTGTAAGCCCGTAGAGTATAGAGTGAAAAATGAAGCTGTGAACAAGGTAGCAGCACTAACATTTCATAATAGATTACTATGAAGAATCAGGACAACAATCTATCTTGGAATATCTGACACACAATATTACAGCACAGAAAGTAGCTAATGACTATTTTGCTAGACTTAAAAATAGCAATTATTAAAACTAGACTACTACACTATAGTTTAATACTGAACATATCAAATATCAATGAGGACAAGGACGATAGCCGAATATGAATCTTGTGGATGTAATTACAGAGACAATATCGGCAGTATACCAAATGAGCTACACAGGAAACTTTCATAACTATTGAATTCTGTGTTACTCAGAATCAGTCATTACGTAACATCCACATGTGCAAAACCCTCCAGACAGACACAGACACACACACACACGTACACACACACACATTACATTTTACCCAACTGAATTACTTAGCACAAGGCATTTAGTACAACAAACTTAAACACATACAAACATGTATACTCACATGCAAGAACGCGAACAGAACTCAGCAGCCTTTTACACTCACCGTGTGTGGCATCATATACTGCATATCCCTCGTTCTTCAAAAGTCACACTCTGCACCTTCCGAATTTCACATCACACTCTCCCTTTCCCTTCACACGAGTCATCTGCAGCCCGCTTGCCCCTACAAGCTTGCCTTTTTGCTCATGCACACCACACTGACATGCTGCGTGGAGTTGCCGACCGCTTCTCTCACCATCTCCAAGTCAAACTGAGTGAGAGAAATTCACTTTGGCTTTTTCTTTTTTTTTTTTGATGCTCGGTGAGGCAGTTGTTATGGTGATGGGATACAAAGACAGCTCTGGCAGCCAATGTACACAAGAGTGGGAAGAGCATTGAGGTTGTGTTTGTGAGTGTGTGAGTGTGTGAGTGTGTGAGTGTGTGTGTGTGTGTGTGTGTGTCCTGCACAATGCCTCGTATACTGCCTTGAAGAGACTCGTGATGATTTGCCAGCGATCAGCTGGCTCTGATGTGTGTTTTATTGCTTGTTGACAGAGGGCTGATGATAAGCATTTGTAATGATTTATCTGCTTTGGCGAGGGTCTCAATTAACTCTTCATATTTTCTCAGTTTCGCTATCTTTCTCTCTCTCTGTAACACACGCCTATAAATGCACACACGTGCAAAGACCTTCCGAGTTACCGTGACATACTGACAAATCAGAAAGAAAACAAACAAAGTAAAGGATGACGGACAGTCCTATAAAGCCCTGTGCAGACAGGTGGAGTGACAAGATACAATTAGCTTGTTGTTTTGCAAGACCAAGAATTTGTCATGAAACTGAAAAATATTTCAATAACATGAACTAAAATCTTAATCAAAGATACAAATTTCAATATAATCCTGAATAACAATTAGATATGAAATGAACTACATTTACTTAAATTCCAAACCTATCAATCTAAGTTTTAAAAAAATAGATAAGACAAGTTTACAGTTTATATTTCAAGCTCAAAAACATTTACAAAATTGGCAAATTTTATCCTTTAGCAATATTAAAAAAGAATCCAAACTTAAATCTCTGCATGTCTTTTGTGACTCCTCCTTTAGAAACTGCAATTCTCTTTTTTCCTGCCCAAAAAACACAACAAAAATACTGCGGAAACGCCTTCAGCTAGTACAGAGAGAGGAGTGTGGATCATTTTATTCAAACCATCTGTGCACTGATTACCTATTACTTTTATTAGCAATCCCTTAACTGTCGATAGATCTATCTTCAGCATTTTCATTTTCATTCATCATCTAAGCTTGTGAATGCACACGCAGCAGGACGTGGCAATGATTGGCAAGTGGGGTACAATCTTCCTCCACAGTTCATGAAATTCAAGGGAAATTAAAAAATAAAGTGGGACAAATTCAAAGGAGTAGGAAAAGAGGAGTCGTAGCCCAATCTGTTTGCATTTCATTCATTGATTTGCAAAGTTTCAATCACATATGAATGTGAATACCGTCCCTCATGGGCCTAGGCCCATCATGATAGTCTGGATGTGGCCTTCTGTTGTTTCCTGGGAGGAAAACTGACATTTTAAAACTCTTTTAATGACTTACGGTTATCATAAGGTAGTTATGGTGATGTAGCCTGACAACAACTGAGGGGTGGATGATAAACAGGGCAAAGACCATTAGGAGCAATGATATCAACCTTGACAGTATATGTATTTATATTCCATTACAACATTTAATAGAAAACTAAATAATAAACATCAAAACCATCAGCAGAGGTCCTGAAATCTAGTGAGCTAAATTATGAATCACTCAAGCTCTTAAAAAACACAAACACCATTGTTTTGTCAGATTATGACTGATAGAGATGATGTACAGGCTAAATACAAGGTGTGTGAGGGGACCGTTTGTCGTAAGCATGTAGGCTTCTCTGGCAGTCAGCCCTGTCTGGAACAGCGTGATATCCTGTCTGAGTGAACTGCCGTAGGAAGTTGTAACCCACTAACACAGAAACACCAATCAATCACACTAACAGGAAACGGTTGAGGAGCTGAGAGTGAGCTCAATGTTAGTGGATGTGTATGTGCACTGGCGAAGTCATACAACAGGTAACTATTTCCAGACAGAAGCACAATTCTTGTTTCGGGAAAGTCACTGAATATGCAATACATCCCCCTAATTTTGTGAAGTACAAAGCAATTTCTATATGAACAGCCTTAGACCTGCCAGTTTGCTTTTGTTGCTACAGTAGTTTCAATTGTCTTAAGGGGAATAACAAACAGACAACTTAATAGCTAAATCTGATCCAGCATGTACTCCACAACAAACAAAGTCCCCAGAACTTGAGCGAGTGTACACCACACCACTTCTCCATCCGATTAGGACACTCAGGACTACATTCTTACAGCGCTACAATTTGATTTCATGTAAAGCAGTCTGTTGTAGTTACCTCCACAGATAACATGATAGTTCACTGGTAAAATGCATCAGATACACAGGCGCACACACACACACATGCACCTCATGTCACTATGAGAATCTAAATCACAACAACCACTATCCTCTCCAGGGAGGAAGGGCAACCCTAGCAGGGAGACAGAATCAGTCGAAACAAGAAATAAAAACGACAGATGCCCAACACACAACCACGTATGTGCATATGTACATATGGTCATGAATAACTAAACCTGCATGCTCATGTAGACATGTTGGGAGAGGAAGGTAACAGACCATTACCATACCAGCAGCTGAGGTGCACTCAGAGAGACACTCGGATAAATACATGTCTTTAAAACACTGTAATTATTTTCAGACCCTCAGTCACATCACTACTAACACAGTTATAAAACAGCACAGTTATAAAACAGCACACACATCATGTTCAACTTTAGAAGGAAAGATGTGGTCTTAGTCACACCATACTTATTTTGGCCAATGAATGAGCAGAGACACTTGCCATGTCGCCATTTAATAATGATAACCAATACAGCAGCAAACTCTGTACCTACGTAGACACTCATCTGTCACCGTCACACAGTAAACCAAGCAAGTAGCTCATCTTCAAACTGTCAGTCCGACTGTGTCTCACCTAAACTGCCCCTTAAATCCCACACTTCATTCCAAACAATAAGTGTTTGGTCTGGGGAAGTAACAGTATTATATTTTGACAGAAATACTACCGAGGGAAAAGAAAATGGCAGCTTTGCACTGCCAAAATGGACGGTTTACCAAAACTGCTGCAATGTGCCCAAGGTCGTGAAAGAGCGAGTCAGAATAAAACTCTATTACCTGTAACTGGTCTATAATGTCATGTGATTATTTCTGTTACATATCATTGCATTTGTGTCCTCCTTCCGTCTGCCATGATCTATCAGTTTGCGGCTGAGCTTGCTGAGGCTGTGACAGTAAAACACAGTGTATTGTTCTATCTCTAAGCCATCCCACAGTTTGCAGGCTGAGCCATTAAGTATCGTTACACAGACCAAATTAGAAGGAGATCACATATTTACAGATCAATATTGAGAAACAGTTTGACTGTTGGTCTATGCAGCTTTGTACATACACTGTCATGAGGATGGTGAAACCCTGCTGTGCCAGATGACGTAAGTAAAGAGCGGGACGACAAACAAAGAAATGAAGAGAGGAAGGGCAAAATGAAAGACAGTGTCTTATCAAGAAACATCAGCAACGATCAAATCAGAGAATCTATGGCAATTTACCGACTTGTGAAACCAAGAACATATCCTGCAGATTCAGTTTGATGCTCTGCCCAAGGTGTCCTCATCTCTGCTCGAAATTAATCTCAATTAAAGGGTTTGATTTGTGCTACCTTTGATACAATTATGATCTTTGTCCGTGCATTCTTTTCACAGACGGCTACGAAACTTTTGTGCTACGACTGCTGGACATTTCTTTAAAAGAATCTGAAAAATAATGTGCTTATGAATAGATTATGAATACAAGCAATCAGAAATCTGGAAAGTAATGCATTAATCACGCCAAACCACTAATACCAATGTTGACTTTGTGGTCATTTAGTAACCTGAGACGCAACCCCTACCTAAAAATGAAACTTCACCACAGTGAAGGACTCTGCCTTCTACAGACTTTTTGTAATGTTGGCACCTTGCTACTCCAGCTAGCAGGACAAAGATGATGAAGGCTCGTTCTTTCAGTTCAGTATCCTGAGGAGGCTCTTGTCTCCACCACTAAGGGGGGGGGGGGGGGGGGGGTATCTGTCTGACACAACCTGATAAAAGCCTGGGTAGGAGGCCACAACCTACAGAGACAACACGACTCCCCCTGCCTCCCTTGCCGTCTTCCCTGCCTCTTTTACTCACTCTGTATTGCAGCTGTTCTCCCTTAGTTTTCCTCCTCCTCTGTTTTTATTTTGCCATAGCTTGATAAAAGGATGTGTACACACACACACACTCAAAGTTCAGTAGCTAATGTGCATCCATGTGTAATCCATACAGCATGCACATATGTGTGTCAGACACTTTCACTGCCCTATATTTTCACTCATTACCACATGGCTACATAGCCCCTGGTCCCTCACAGCTGGCCTGCAGTACAGCGGGCCATGGATGAGTCGTAATTAAAATGTTCACCAACATGATGCTTATTCGGGAGGATCATATACTGACCTAATGTGAGCTGGCCCGTAAAACACACACATGTTCTAAAGCGTCACAACTGCTAAGGCAATAAACACAGGGAGCCAGTATAGTGGGTCATGGCTAAGCTCTGGGGACCGTCAGATATCAGGGTGATATGAGTACAGCCTAAACAGTTGGGATAGAGCAGAGGCCTCAAGCAGAAACAGGGTCCTGCTGTCAGTGCAGGACAAGCATATGGATACGGTGAAAGATATCCATCAATGTGTCTGTAGTCCACAAGAAGGAGTTCAGACCATGGATGTATGAAGAGAAATGGATACAGCGTTGGATAGAATAATTCAGATTTGAAAATTCAGATTCAATTGTAAATCATTTTACAACTTTTCAGACACAATGATTTTAATAAGGACTATTCCAGTGTTCATACTGGGAAGTTGATTTAGCTAAAACAATATCCGCTGATGTTGCTTTCCAAATGTAAGTCTATGGTAAAGAAATGTATCTTTGAGCCCAATGGCATCACGTGACGGACCCAGCAGTTGTAAATGCAAATGTACAATTTGCTTCAAAGCCCTTGGTTCAGACTCAAAGCATTGCTTAGTGAAGTTAACCATTTCATAGTGTAATCCCTGATAGTTTGCAACAAAGTAGACTGTTAAAAAGTGTCACTGATCTCACTGAGGCTACAACTTCTGACTCACATAAGACTCGTTTGTGCTTCTAACTCATCAGGTTTACCGTGTCAGCATTGAGCTGTCACATTTGTACCGTGAAGTTCATTCAGGTGCCAGGTGACTCTTCTCTACTCAGCTTGTCTGGACAGTGATGTGGAAAAATCGTGTGACACTGACACTCAGCTACATCCGAGCAAACAGTGTCACTGATGAGCAACAAAACGGAAACTACTGTGGTTCATTTGATTCAATGATTTACTTGTAAGCAATCTGTTAATAAAAAGAAAAATGTAGAAAGTTCTGTACATACGTATAAACATTCATATTCAAAATTACAATCATCATGAACAGGCAGCGATTTAGGGAGTGTCCATTAATACAATCATGCCAAATACAAATTGTGGCATGAACAACCAGTCACACGTTAAAGGAGTCAACTGCCTCTTCTTGAGTGTATTCACGTCAGCGAACACAAACAATCTTATCTGGCACACAGTGAACCTGATTCTCTGTCTGTCTGTGCTTTGTTGACAGTCACATAAAGGCTGGAGCGAGAGCGGGCAAGCCTTGACCTCCGTCTTCCCAGATGCTTTGGACAAAGGCAGTCCTGCTGCAGGGGCACTGCATTTTAATTAGACACACAAACCTAGAGAGACACAACTCCATATTAGATACACGCAGTATCCGGCTACATTCACTCCCACCTCACGGAAGAGCTGTTAAAAGCAGTGGTAGTATTTGTCACACGAAGAGTTTCTTTCCTGTTTTTTTTTTCATTTCATTTGTGTGCTATATTAAAGTATATTGAAGTTTTCCATCAAAAGTAAATATCTGTGAAATGTAACTGAAAATGAAGCGACAAAATGGATTTAAATGAATGTCCTGTACAATCACAGTACATAATAAAACACATTAGACTCGTAGTGCATGATGAGATGAAGACAAGAACGTGCTGCTCGAGACAGGATTTTATTTTCAATCTGGAATATGAGGCTTATTCTATCACAGGCAATATAAAAGTAGGCTATGGTAAGTAGTGCCAGAGTGAGTCGTAAGGGTTGACAGTAAGAGCAGGAAATGTATGTCAGATGAAATAGATAACATGTAGATAGATAAGTTAGCAGGGCAAATGATTGAAGCGAGGTTCGCAATGTGAAGTTGATGCAGTACTGTAGTAGTATTGTATGGTTTAGAGAAACGGGTCTTTTTAATAATCTTGTATAAATATGGGCTTGTAGTTTCAGTCAAAAGTGAAAGTAAAGGAAAGCATGCAGTTTTTTCACTGAGCTCCCTTGCTGAGGAAGATAAAAGCAAGAGGCATCATGTTTAAGCATACTAAGATGTGCTTCAAGTCTTTGGCAAAACCACAAAGCAAACCGTGACAGTAGAGACTGCCTAAAGAAGCTGTCACTGGTCTACTGCTGCTTCTTCCATTTGACTCAGGGTTCCCTATCAAAACAGAGGCTTTTCTTTTTATACCTCTTATCAAATGAAGAAAAAAACACACGCAAATGGCTTTGCTAGTTTTATTTGTGATGATATGATATGGTGTGGCAGAAACACAAGTGAATGGGGTCCTGTGAGGGGAGGGAACGGAGGAGAGATAGAAGAGAAAATAAAGTGTGAGCAAAAGAGATGCGAATAGAGTGGAGCAGTAATCTATTTACGGCTCTAATCTTTCTTATCGCCTGCGATATTGTTTTTTTCTTTAAACGTAAAGACAATAAAAGACGGAAACATGTCATTGACATAAACAACCTACTAATACACTGAGTTGTTGTTTAATACTGTAATTTACTACTATCGATGTTTATCCTCAAACAGCCACAGGTGAGCCAAAAGTCAGATTATTATTATTATTATGAAAATATTTTTACTCTCAATGGCTGTGCTGGCTGGCCCTCTCCGTGTGCATTTCCTCCACAGCAGTGTAAACCCCTCGCCTGGACCTTGCAGCTTCCCTGGGCCATGGACACGCTGCATCCTCTCTCCCAGCGGGTTTAGTGACGGAGCCCCCTGTTCCTGGCTGTTAACCCGAGCAGACCGGCGATTCTGGCAACAGTTACATTCCACCACTGCTACAACGAGAGCACTAAATTGTTTACAAGAGGACAACATTTTCTTCCAGGGGAGTATGATTTTAGACTCCCCTTGAGGGTCCGTGGTCGACGTACCATAGTCTCACAAAATCCTGTGGGAATCACTGTATTCTGTACGGTCTTGGTCTTTGTCTGTTTCCAGGCTGTATTCGTGCTGACCATTGTCTGATTGTGAGCCAATCTTATTACAGCAAATCATGTCTCCATGTCAAACAGGGTCCCGGGTGGCTGTCTGTCAGATACAATGGCTATACAGAAAACACCAGCATCTTAAACGTCCGTGCTTAGCCATATTTTGGCACATTTGGCCGATACCTGGCATATGGATGGGCAACAACGCATGCGAGAGGCAGTGCGGTAGTGGTTTGAAAGGTTCCTATGGATGCCTTGCAGTAAATATGATTAACTGTTGAAAGGTTTTCAGTTGAGTATTCCTTTAACAAAAACTAAATGCTGGTTTCCACATTGACAGTTGAACTGTTTATAAATCCACCGCCGACAGGCAGAGTGTATGTTTAACAATATATCTTACTGGTGTAAATCTGTCCAATAAAGGAACATATTAATTAACCTCCTTGGTTTAATGTGGGTGTTTAAAGTCCCCCACGAGACACAAAGCTGCTGCGTACCGTTCCATGCCTGTTAGAACAGATTGGTGTGTTTGTGTGTGTATGTGTGTGTGTGTGTGTGTGTGTGTGTGTGTCTATAAGCACTTCTGCCTCTGTCGTTTGTCTGAGAGAGCGAGAGCTTAAGTAATCTCCAATATCCATAGCTAACAGGCTTAAAGTGTAATGCTCACAGCTACAAAAAGACCAATGTACTGTAGTACGGACTTTATCCCGAGGAATAGGGTTTTCTGTGAGTGGAATCTTCAACCTTCACTGTATCACAGCGAAATAAATCTCTGAGTAATGTGATACACTCTTAAGCTTAGGGGGAAACCAACACCACGTGAAAAAAAGGACTTATTCACACATATATGTGCAAAAAATGTGCACAGAAATTAGATTTACTGATTCAGAATTTAGCCCACTAAACGCACATTTCATTCATAATGAATGAGTGCAGTAAACCACCTCAAAGACAGTGACGGGGTGCTGTTACTATAGCAACAACATCTAACACATCATTGACTGTAAATGTGTTTTGTGCAAAATGCAATTCAATTTTACACCTCTCTGGTGAGCATTTAGAAATAAGCCCAATCCCACAGCCTGCTTAGTTCACATGAGACTCAGTCATTATCATGATGATCGTAACACCTGTTCTAAATAACTTCCACCAGTGTCCCTTGTGGCGCAATATCTAAGACAGCCCTTGAACTGAGATTTGTTTCTGTATTTCAAAGAGAAAGGAAACAGAAATTCCTCTCTGCATTCTAGCCTAAAGCCAGCCTTTACCTGGACCCAAGCCATCTGCTGACACAGCATGCACACACCAGTATGACTTCAAACCATATCAAATGCACAACAGAGCAGACAAATTGATCGCATGCAAGCCCACAAACAAGTCTTCACTAAATGCGATCAGTCGTTTCCTCTTGCGGTAAAAGATGCGTCATTCATACGCTGAACAGTAAAAAAAACAAACAAAAAAAAATCAGCAGTTGCAGTCAAATGAATCAAACATCAAACCAGTTCATCGTGTGAACTTGAAGAAAAAACGCCAAACTACAAACTTTGAATCGGAAAAATCAAAGCTGGCAATCAAACAACTGAAACTAAATGCCTCAAACTACTTTAAACATCTTCTTGGTATCGATATAAGAACAGTGCCAGAGGACATTTGATGAGTCTTTTAGCAGTAGAGTGTTAAGTCTCACCTCTGGTGCCCAACTCCTCGTAGCTCTCTCTGAACGTAGCAGCATGGTACCTCCTGAGTAATCCTTTTCAGAAGCACTGGGATGATGTGTTTTAGCTCCTTATAATTCCTTGTATTCCTCTTCATGAACTACAGTTTGGGCAGTCGGGACTAGCTCCGTTAGGGTTGGCTAGAGGCTGGAACAAAGCACGGCAAAGCCACGGTCTCTTTCCTACTCATCAACACACTCACAAACATGCAGAGCACAGGCTTATTGTGCATGGACCCCAAAACACATTCTGCTGTATGCTCAACCAATTCCACCCACCCTCCTGGCCACAGTGGCAGCATGGCTTTGTCCAGCATTGTCTCTTCCATCTGAACAATGAGCGCTGGCTTACTTGCCAACCCCATTAATGCAACAACAAAAAAAGAAGGCATTGACATAAACATGAACACACAAATTTAAAATTGCAGATCTGTGTTCATGACAACACAAAGACACACACACAAGCTGTATGAAACTAATAACTCCCAAGACTGTTCCGTTCCTGCCAGTCCTATCCCGGTGTCTCTGTCCAAGAATAACCTGGGTAACAGCTATGTGGGCCATCTTCTTTTTAATGAGTCTGGCCAAAGGGCCTTGTCTTTAAAGGGGATGAAAGTAGCAAATGTGATTGGAGAGCCTGGCCACAAAAATACCACACGATTGCTCGGTACTCCCCGAAGCACTGAGCAGGCCGCACTTGACTGCAATCTACGCCGAGCTGCAGGGCTCACAAAAACACAGCAATGTATGTGGAGTAAGCGCAAGATGTGGCCTGAGATCATGCAAGTCAGACCAGGTGGCAGACTCGATGACAACTGTAAACCATCAGGTGCACCTGCTTGAAAGGTAGGCAATGTTGTGTGTGAGGACCGGGATGAGAAAAGAGTATACATCTGTACGACAGTTGAGAACATGCTGAGCATACAGACGGTGATGGAGAGGTTGGTTATGCTACAGAATTGATTTGGGAAGTTTCTTTGGATATTAGCATACATATTTCCCACATATTTCCCACTATCAAAGATGGTGGTAACCATGAACTGCATTCATGGTTCGTGAATGCTAGCTGACCAGGTGTAGATTTTGTTTTTTCTCAGCCACAGTGTCAACAACGGTTGACTGATACTGGGTTGAGCAATGAATAAAGTGGGCAGTTTACGTTCCAGTCCATAAATTGCGCCACGTGAAATATGACAATAGAGCTCTATTGTTGTTTGTATGCATGGCTGTGAGTGTTTGTAAGCAGGGGGAATGCATGCTGTCATCAGAATCAAAGAGTCCAGAGAAAGAAAGAGCTGAATCAGGTCCAGTCATGTGCTTTTAGGCAGACACGCAAACACCAGGACACAGGCAGGCGGGCAGCAGGGGGACCGAGCCAGAGGATTGAAACACAACGAAACAGACCAAAAGATAGCTGGAGCTAAGCCCAGTGACATGTGTGTCAAAATGCTGCTGAAAGGAAAGCTACACATGTTCCTTCCTTATTGAACCTGCATTTTCCACAATAGACCTCTCTCATTAATACTCTTTTTTGAACTGTTGAACATTCAAACATTCACAAAACAAAAAATAAATGAATGAAAGTAAGAGAATAAAAGAAAAAACAGATAAGTTGGGAACAGACAGTCACATTACAAAAACAACCTGTTTCAATGGCAATGAAAGTATTATATTTAACCCGTTTAACCCAATATAACTGAAATCTGCTTACTTGCAGCTTTAAAGAGAAGGTTACATTTCCCAATTAGATTGATAACCTTTATAATTTCACTTCTCAGTTCTTCAGGATTCTACACTTTCAATAAGATTGAGTGATTGATTGATTGGCTGCGAACAAGCTGAGAGAACAGAAGAGGGCAGCCACTACGCTTCAGGCTGATGCAGGGGTATGCGAGTAGTGTGTATATTCAGCCAGGCATTAATTAGAACTCTATTGTTTTTATGCCTCTGGCATCCTATTCTACAGTCAACTATTCATACTGCCTGACCTAGAATGGCATTATTCTGCGAGTGGGATGTTATGCTGTATGGAGCAAGAACTATACAATGTATTGTTTCTCTATTGTGAAATGAACTTGTGCAATGAGGTGCAGCATCATCGAGACCACACGGCAAGTTCAGTTCCAGTTCAGCGAAATGGATGGATGGATGAAAAATGCATGGTACCTCCACTCCATCATCGGTGGTGATCGGTAGTGTCTTACCTTAGAAACACACCACACATAAACAAACACAAGAAGAAAGTATGTGGAGCTTTGTACCCGCCGGCTTTTTGCTGCTGTGGTGTGTATGATTGTCATCCACCACAGAAATGTCTGTTCAGTATGAACCATATATGCATTTAGTGGATAATGTGGAGTTGACTGCATTGTCGTTTCTATGGTCTGGTGGAGGGTCTCAGTCTTCTAAGACTAGCGCAACACATTTTAACCACATTTGTTATTCCCAAAGAGCCCAAAAACACAAGCAGTACCTGCTAACAGAGACAGACATATGCTTCCTGGGGTGTGTTGTGAGGAGCCTGGGGCTATAGTTTCTACATGGCAATGGTTTCAGACTATACTGAACACAATGTAATCAATTCCTTCTTGTTAATCTGTCTAATCAATGTCTCTCTCTTGCTCTTAAACACACATACACACCCTATTCAGGTTATGTGAAAGACTAAGAGAGACGATGAGAAACTCTGGTGACGAAGTATAACACATTAGAGTACAGTGCTGCAATTCCAAGTCAATTACGCTCGAAAAGCAGTAGCACATGGTAGACAAAAACACATCGGGTGGGAGCAGCAGCCCAGCTGCCTAGCTGTAATTAGGCATCTGTAATGTTAAATAAGACTGTCACCCTACAAGCCAGGGCCAAAACAAATGAACAAAAATAACACTCGAGTGCAGCGTGTAGTTTTAATGGCTGTTACTTACACGAACTGGATTTATGAGAAACAAAGTTACAACATAACAAAAATGATACGTACAACTGTAAATGAGATGAGCGATAAGTTCTATACTGTACCAAAAATGTACCCAATGGACGTATGGAAAACATTTTTGTGTGGGACATTTGTAGTGGAGTAGGTCAGGCTGCCCATTTGTTCAGTAGCTCAGGTCAAGCTGCCCGCAGGGCATCTCTTGTTGGCAGCTGCCACGTGCTGAGCCCTCACTGACTGAGACTGACAGCTCTGATGACTCTCAGCAGAGGTTCACAAAACACTGTATGTAGCAGTTACTTAGCTTAACAAGCTTACCCACTGTGCCCCAGACATTATGCTTTCTTTTCAGCTCTGACTCTCTCTAACACTAACGCACACACAGTGAAGTCTGTTATGTGACTGTTATGTGTCTGCCATTGGCCACGTACCTCACAAGGCATTCTCCTCCCCTTCCGCTATCCGTATCCCATCTATTTAACAAGGGCAATATGGCTGCATCCTGGGCAAAGCACTGCCCAAGAAGACTGTAATTGGTTTAAAGAAGTACAAACGAGCAAGAGCGTTTTTTCCCCCGATACCAGAATGATAATGTGCGGAGCCAGACCTTTCTTTAGCTCTGACACAGCGCTGTGGAGAAAGGTCTGGCTGTCAGACCTACTGGTTCATGCATGCATGCACACATTTTCATACACAAGTGCACCTGCATGTGCACGCACACACACACACACACACACTTGCATGCAGGAATGTCTGCCACATACACACACACACACACACACAGATGTTTGCCTTACTTACTCAGAGATCCAAACTGAACAACAGAACCAGTGAACAAAAAAACATGAGCATTCTGTCAAGGTTTCAGACAAGACTGCACCAGCTATGCACACAGCCAACATGCAGCAGAGCACAACAACAGAACTAAAGCCAGAGAGCGAGAGCATAGACAGGTAGACAGGGATGAGTTGGGGAGTGTTTGGGAATTATTAGAGGTACAAAGTATGAAAAACACCAGAGATAATGATCAAATTAAATTAGAGAGATGATGAGAGCAATTGGGGTACCTTACTATTGAGTCTGGCCTTCCTGGCTTGTTTATTTTTTCTTTCTCTTCTCTCGGCTGCTTGTCCTTTGCCCAGAGCGGATCCCATCTCTCTCACACACACACACACACACACACACACAAACACAGACACGCTCCCTGTCACACACGCGCTCCCTGTAGGTCAGCTACAGTCCCAATGCCAAAACATCATCCATATGGCCATATCCAGTCCCCTTCCTCCTCCTGGTCTCCTCTCCTCTTGTCCTCTCCCTTTCTCCTTTACTACCTCTCGTATTGTCAAAGTAGCACATGCACACTCACACGGTCACTCACTCACACAAACACTCGGCCAAGCACTAACGCACACACTGACTCCTGTGCATACACAGATGGAGAGATGGTAAGGGGTGATTTTGCAGGATGCTGGAGAGAATAGAG
The DNA here is from genome assembly GCF_949748355.1 of Melanostigma gelatinosum. Lineage (NCBI taxonomy): Eukaryota > Metazoa > Chordata > Actinopteri > Perciformes > Zoarcidae > Melanostigma > Melanostigma gelatinosum. The sequence goes on from NC_136634.1 coordinate 13,899,000, forward strand.
TGAGGGTGGGGAGAGAGAGAGTAAGAGAAGAGGGAGGGAAACTAGAGGGAGGAGAGAGAGGGAAAACAGAAAGAGAAAATGAGAGGGAAAGTGGGTGGGGTGTAGAAGCAAGGAAAGACAAGGATACCCAAAGTGTGAAAGAAAATAACAGGACATAAAAATAGCGTTGCATGCTGGTGCAATCTCTGTTAATAAAATCCAAACCAAGTGTTTAATGACAGTGGGAACTTTATGACTAATGCTCATGTTTTTGTATCACAGTTTCCTGAAAATATGGTTGCATTTAAATGCAAACGGGTTGCACGATTGTTGATATTATAATTGTACAAATAACCCCATTTACACAACTACGCACAGTATGTGCAGTACGTGTGTATTCACACCTCAACTCATGAACACAGAGAGACAAACATCTCAAATTAGAATCAGCATAAATAATTCCAGCTCTCTACAACTGGTGAAATATTCTTCCATGTTTGTATTTGTTTAATTATGTTTGTGTGCGCACGTGCAAGTGCATGTTCTTGTTTCTACCCAGATATATCTCTACCTTTATTACAGCACGACATTCCTCTTCCTGAGAGAGGAAGAGGATTATGGATTATCCATCATAAAGGGAGCTTTGTGTATGAGGGATTCCCCATTGGAAACATCCTCTCATCCTGTGCCATGCATGCAGCTGTGTGTGTGTGTGTGTGTGTGTGTGTGTGTGTGTGTGTAGGTGTGTGTGTGTGTGTGTGTGTGTGTGTGTGTGTGTAGGATGTGTATATATGAGTGTATTATTCAGAAACACCACATCAAATTTCTTGATTGCTGTGGAGGGTTTAAGCACTGTGCAAATGCTCGGAGGGATATGGCATCTCAGAACAATATCACGCCTACAATGGGCTACATTCTCTGTGTGGTTTCATTGTGAATTGAAAATAATGCAGGAATTCTCATTCATAAATACAATAGGCTGCTAACAGCAATACAAAGCCTGAGTGTAGGAGGAATAGCATTACTCTGCAATAGGTTTTATGGGGGAGCCTTTTGTGAATTATGCTTTCCTATGTACTCTGTCAAACAACGTAATGTGAGCATTGTTTTAGCTTGTGAATCATACTGAACCATCTTTTACCCAAACGTTTGACGCATTTTATATTTTGATGTTGTTGCAATTTCTCTACTGCTTTATGACACGAGCACAATTGAAATGCCTTCACTCTAGCAATGTGCTCTGAGGAGTCGTGACCACATTACCAAATAGTGCGTCGCTAAATGCTGTCCACCACTTTATATGCCTCTTTGGTTTCTTCCAACCCACCCCTTGCCTCGCCATCGCTATGACTATAATGCCCAAGACTTTCATTGTATATAGAGCATCTTTTTATCTATCCAACCATCTGATCTTCCATCCCTAATGTCTATACAGTATATCTTTAATTGGCTGCAAAGGTATACCAGACCAATCCACTTTAAAATGCATGAGATCCGTTCTCCAGAACACATGTGACGAGTTCCTCACGAGGGCACATGCATCGGTACTGATTCATCTCGAGGACAGTTTGAAGCAGTAGTTCTCTGTTCATCATAAATTAGACAGCAAGAAGTAGGTGGTCTTGATCTAAACATGTCACTGTGAAAAGTGGATGATAGATACATACATCTAGAATATTTCCCTTTGATGTGACGTGCAGCCTTAACAATCATGGGGTTTTAAAATCTCAATATACTGACAGCATCGTGTAGAGTGAAATGTAAGTGCTGAAATATATACAGAGTAAAGATGCCATACTGTAATACAGTGAAGACAATGTTCATGGGAAAATGTAATGGAAATGTCAAGTCATTAAGGCAGTTTGAGTAAATTGCTGAAAGGGCTGTTATATAATAGGGGATTGGAAAAATTCTACTACTGGAAGCTCTTTGTCACACTGCAAAAAAAGCCACCCATTCTGCAGCGCTGTTCATTACTGACCTCCGACACCAAACACCCACACACATGCACTCTTTACTATACATACTCTTTAAAAAGTATACTATGTACATTTTCTGTGCAGCCATCCTGATTGGTTAACCAGGTCAGTTTCAGGGTGATGAGGCCTGGTTGGGTCGGATGTGAAGGAGGAAAGAAATAATGGGAAATCCTACCAATTATGACCTCATTTCAAACTTTAGCCTGCGGCCAATGAGCTCCATACCAGCAAAGCCGGCTAATGCTTGACCTGTGACTAACAGGGCAGCTTGCTGCAGGATGAATCGTGAACATCATACTGCTGAGGCTGCAAGAGTCTCCCATAACAGGATTTCCCTCTTTACCCCTGAACGTCATTATGCAATAAAACGAAGCACATGTGCCATTCAGATAAAAGAGAGGGCAAATGTTTTGTTACTTTGTAACATCACTTGCGTCGAGCTCATCTTCGCTAATGCACGCACAAGGTAATTTATTTTTCATTACCAGACAGCGACCTGTAAAATACCTTTAACATTCATAATTGAATAATTGGCATACTGCAGTACGACTGATGCTATAAATCATACATTATACCCAAACTCCAATTTTTACATTTATAATATTTTATAAGGAAACTTTTTATACATCTGCATTTATTAAGCATTTATTAAGCATATATAATTAAATAGCAGTTGGCTCTGTCATCAACACGTTTGCTGACTTGAACAGTATCATAGGTTGAGGTGCATTCCTTCTACATTACTTTCACGGGGGAAGCAGTGGATACTGTATCTTATTACAGCAACCAGGTTATATAGTTACCTTAACAATCATCAATAATGTAAATATACCTTCTATAATGACTGATCTCTCTGGCAGACATCTCTGTGTTGAGAGACATGCAGATTAGTAAGGAAAACAAGAATTTAATATGATTGTATCTGGAGCTTGTACTGACAAATTACCACCTTCATTCTCTTTAATAACACAGCTGTCCTGGACTCACAGCCGAGACAAAATAGCTCAAAGAACACGGTGGCTTTCACTGCCCAGTCATGCATTCAGGTTTGTACTGAGTGAGAAAGCGTTCAAGGCTGGGTGATTCACACTCTTTTCTACATTTCAGAATTGTACCAGTTCCACTGGACTGTGAGACAGGTCAATCACAACAAATCATCTTTTGACAGATGATATATTGTATGAAATTACCATCGATATTGTCGCCGGGCAGAAACTGCTCTTGTTGAGTAACACTCGTGTACTTTGTCACAGCAATGTAGCACAGTAGCAGACGGCAGCACCTCACACCAGACTGGTTCGATAAGTGACAATATGTCCCTCTTATCACGGCTTTCATGCATCTCCCTCTCATTCATTCGTTCTCATTCTTCTCAATAGAAGTAGCAGAAAACCCTTGTCGCCCATGAGCATACAGGAGATGGCCAAAATGGCCAAACAATGAACTGGCCAAACAATTGACTCAAAGTCCTCTCTCTCTCCAAGTGTCCAAATGTTCAAGTTAATGTCTCTACAAAGGAATTGGACTCTCACAGAACAAATGTGGCTAACTCTGTTCTTTTATTGAATATAGAATAGCATTTTGAAACATCCTGGATATACTAATTGTTCTGAAGTGCTGGTGTCCTGCCTGTCTTTAACTAAGTTGAAAGCATCTGAGAAACACAGTAAAGATAAACGCAGTAAAGACAGCTGAATTTATTACTGTTACAATTGTACAAGTAGCGGACAACAATGTAGCAACAATGCAAAATGTGCAATTACAGAGAACATTTTACGAATACTTTGGAAACATTTTTAATAGTTTGTTACTAGAAGGTGCTCTTGAAACACCCACTGTGTGCGAGGCACTCTAGTCTATTTCCTCGAACTACGATGGCAAGGATTTACAATATGATAACATTTTGTTATGGGATGTACAGTATACAGAGTTCACTACAAAGCTAAATCAGCAACCGGCATTGAACAGTTTTCACTAGCATTAGTCTATCAACAAGAAAAGCACTTCTAAGAACATTTATCACACATAAGAGGTGACAGCAGCTTACTGGTCTTACTTGATGGACTTTTATTCATCTGATTATTATAGGATGCAGCATGTTTCAATATTGTTTTCTGCATATGTTGGAAAACTAAAATGTAATTTTCTAAGTAAAGTTGAGCTGAAATTGGAAAACATTTTTTTGACAATCACAAGGATGAAAATAACTGACTAATGCATAAATGATCAAAACTGCAGTTACATGATTGGTAGGCAACAGCAGCTCCCCACTATTGCTCTCTCTCTCTCTCTCTCACTCACACACACACACAATTTACACTATTAATTATCTCCAGAGTAAATCTCCTGCCCTCCGATGGGGTTTGATGCAAATCCATTCAATTCTCTCTGCTGTCTGTTCCACTCATTACACCCACATGTACACACTCTAACACACACTCATTTCTATCTACCTCATCTGCATCACTTACAGACATCTCCGGATTTTTTAGATCCGTCATTCATCACCTGTCCACTAGTGGGCCTCACTGAGTTCCTTCTTCAGACGATCACCTGATTAGTCACCTTCTTCCACACCTGTTCCCCATTACTCCATATACATATGCAGTGCCCAGCCAGTATTCACGCTCTGCCAGATTGTCTAGGTTGCTCAGTAGCCCTACTGTGCCAGTCTTTGTCCTATTCTGTAGCTTTGAATCTGCGTTTGTGACCACCTGCTGGCCCTTGACCACCATCTGCCAGCTGTGCCTCTTTGGTTCTATTTGCCAGTTTAGACTGATTTTTTGTTGCTGTGCATGAGCCTGCCTATCCAAAAAGTAAAGGCTGATTTTACCGAACCTGTCTTCATACCTAATTACAAATACGCAGAACAGCAATACACAAATGGCCGTTTCACATCGTCGCAACCTGATCTGAGAACAAAATGCACAGACTATGTCAAAATATTCAATGTATTCAAAGTATGAACTTTGCTTTAGCCTTGTCTTGAATGTCCTGTAAAGTTTTATTTTTTCAATGAAACAAAATACATATAAAATATATCACGTGTCATGTTATGTTGCATTCTATTTTGTATGTTTGTGTACGGCAGGATATTATGTGTTTAATAACAAGGAAGAACATTACAGTGCTACCTGCTGAGTATGTTTACAAGATTGTTGAAAGACAGGATTGGGGTGATACACATAACTAGAAATACGCGAAACCTTTAATCTTCACCTGTTCATGTTAACGTATACTATGGCAGCACAAAACAGACATTGTCACACATAGGTTGTCCCCCATGCAAAGCTCTTAGTGCCCTGCATGGCCTAGATAGAGACCTCCAATTCCACATGAATGAACCAACAAACACACCTAGTCAAGTTGCCAGTGAAGTCCTCTTTCCACACATTGTATAAAAAAATAGAGCATGAAACCGGAGCCTTCCAGTACTTGCTGTAAACTAATTGGCCTCCATTCTATCCAAGCTTTGGCCAAAGTTCTGTGTCCTGCATATGCGTCATTCACTCAGTTTAGAAGGTTGCACAAAGCATAAGCTCTGCAGATGTGAGGCTGACAGAGTGCACAGATGTTTGGTCTTACCTTGGTATGGAGCTTGGACAGCTGCTTTTCATCCAGGTGAGTCTGGGTGTAGACACGTCTTTTATAGCGGAACTGAAACACAACAACAAACATAAGAGGCTGTCGGCAGATTTGACCCTGTCTCTTTGTGTGTGCTTTGACTGCTTAACAAAAACACTACACACAAAATACACAATGATATTTAATTTTCTCATTTATAAGCTCTTCAGACCAAACTATGTCAGATCATTTCTATCAAATATATTGGCTTGTCATATGAGAGAGAAAGCTAGAGAGCGATTCAAGAGACAGAAACTGAAATTCTGACTCATTTAATAACCATGCAATGACATTAGGGGACCAAATATCTCCGTGTATACGGCTGTCATATTTTTCAAATGTTCCTACTTGTCATCTTTTCCGCATATTACATCTTGCTTGAAAAACCATCTCTTGCTGAAGGTTGAGTAAAGAATATAAACCACAAAACAATAAAAAACGGTTCCCAATTTCAACTGAACAAATATGCAGCGGGGACACTGCATTCAGGTTTGACAAATAAAAAAAGACAAATGGATTAATTTATTAAAAATAAAAGTGTTTTTCCCCACTTTCAAAACTGAAGATTTGAAATGAGAAAATTGTGGCAGAACCCATTGTAGAGCTGAAAATCTCAACATTAATCTTTTCAGTTAGCTAAGAGAGCAGTGCTAACTGAGAATGGATCATATGTGTTCTTTCAATGCAACAAACAAGCTGCATTTACAAAGCCTGATCATTATTCAGGTTTGTTGCAGAGTGCTTATGATCCTCCTGATAATTGTAAAAATGTGTAACTTTCACTGTCCAGGACTCGGATGTATTTCAATTCTGTATGTGTGTGTGTGTGTGTGTGTGTGTGTGTGTGTGTGTGTGTGTGTGTGTGTGTGCGCACGTCTATTTCTCCACCGATGTGTGGCGTTCACCAATCTAAATCCACAATGGAGCTGAGCGGTGTTGAGCTGTTAATCCAAACCTGTCAATCATCTCTACACACCACAGGCTTCAGGGAATAACTGCTGGTCAATCAATGCCTCACACAGCGCTCCGACACAAACTGACGGAGCCCACACCTTCATTCAGCTATAGACTTAAAGTAGAGATGAGACAGATACAACAAGAAACTTCTTGTATAAGACTGTTGTTTTAATGGTATATGTCTGAAGTATTGGCATATGTCATTGCTGTTCTACTGGCATAAGATTATGCCACTTGTAAATGGCATGTCACTCATGTTCCACTTCCTGTTAGTAGACGCCAAATCCATTATTCCACTGATATTGATCCGAAGGCAGAGAGAAAATTCACAGTCATCATTGTTGATATAGTCCAAAACTAAACCACCAAAGAAAACATAGTAAAGTCATTTAAATAGCGAGACACATTACAAAGCAGTCTGGGACTATCATAAGTAATAATGTAGTTAATAATAATATCTCCCAATGCATCAGAGATTTAAATTAAACTGAGGCTCAAAGTGGAAAGTAAATATGTAATATGCTCCTCATATCTTGACACATCGTGAAACGAGTGAAAACAAAGACGGTCAGTCAGAAAACAACTGTTTGTAAAGCGGCACTTCTTCATGTATATAAAGAAAACGACCTGAGGCACAACTACAGTGGCCCTCAAAGGTACATTTTAAATAGATGTCACATACTGGGGGGCTGCATATACCTTCACCTTGATGTTATATAGTGATCTCACATTATTTAAGAAAGTTCACAACTACATTATTTCTATATCTGTTCAGTCGCCTTCTCTTTTTCAAGAGCTGGATTATTAACTGGACAAGCATTGGAATTATTGTCAATTATTAGTGTCATTAGATGCAATAATTGCCAAGTATTAGCAATATGCTCTACCATACTGCTAATAACCTTGTTTGCTGGTGCTAGACTCTGGTGCTCAGTGTTTGCTAATGTTAGTCTCATGGTGTGCGTGGAACTCATGAAATACTCCAGCTATATCGTGCAGAGCTCTTTATTAATAATCCAAAACACACCCAAACACTTAAACGGTTCGGTTGCTGCACTGTGCCCTTGTTGGGTGATACCTTTTACATTCCGTCAACAGAACTATCTCTACGAATGAAAAAGGGGAATCGATTCACAATTATAAAAGTTTAAAACAACAATTCTTATGTGAATTGACTTTCCCCCCATTATTTAGATGTACATACAAGATGATGTATGGTGTGGCATGTACTGTACCACTTCTTTTTCTATCTCTTGCTCTCTCCTGCCAACACTCCTTAAAGCCTCATACATACACATGACCCATACCTACCTCCAGGTAAGGTACGGGAGCGATGGATGGGAAGGGGTATTCCCTTAGCTGTCTCTCCTCATCCAGAAACTTGCCAGCCTTGCCGTTGTAAGCCGGCTGGAATAGGCCATAGTTGAGTACATCCTTCAGGCTCTGGTTGAGGGTACACAGGATTCGCTGCTTGGACAGCCAGATCGGAGCGTCCACATTGAATTTCATACATTTCTGCAGAGACAAGAGCAAAAGAGGGTAGAGGGTTAAGCTCGTCATTTGTTTCTAAATATCACATATTGCACTTGAGTTAAGATAAACCAAGAGTTTGAAGAGTGATATTTTACTGAATTAACTTAAATACAACATTAAAGTGTTGAAAAATGCGCTAGAATATTAAATAGAAATTGTTTTATTACAGAGAAATGTGTTGAACTGCCAATGTCATGCCCGGGGGGGGGGGGGGGGGAGGGGGGGGAGGGGGGAGAAGCTAGGTCCTTTATTATAATAAGCAATTCACACAAGTATGGTGGCATTTCACCATTATCCATTATTTTTCACAAAAGGTCATCCTGAAAGCCAGTGGTAGTTACCATACTAAAGTAAACAAAACATGAATACAAAGCAAAAGCTCTTACTCATCTGACACCCATTTTTCAGCAGCATAAATCAGATTCTACGTGTGAGAAAAATGAAGCTGTGAAATATAACTGCTACACAAAAAGCTGAAGTCGTTCTATCTTCAGTCATACATGAAACAGTTCACAGTTACTGTCTGGGTGCCTTTGGGAGAAGTTGTTAACCAAATTGATTTGGTTAACTTCTGCGCTCTAATAAACAAATGTGTTCGTGACACATAGACTGAGAGAGAACCTTAGTGTTACTCTCTTTTTAATACATTATACAGATATTCAGAAATGAGATAAAGTTTGGTTAACTGTTAACTGAACCGCACATGCTTTTGATAACTACGCTGTTTCTCACTCTGTCCGGAGTGTTAAGGATTATGATTATTGTGGCAAAGCAGAGCACTTCCCTTTATCTACCACATTGTGGAGCCGGAGAGAGAGAGAGAGAGAAAGAGAGGGAGAGAGAAAAAGAGAGGGAGTGTGCAAAACCCACAAGTAATAAATCAATCACTGCTGCCTGTAATATTGATTCGGCACCTCAACTCTATCCTGTTCAGCATCACTGTGTTTGTGACACTCACACACAACTGTTGAGAAAACCACAAGTTATCACAGCAATACAGCACAACTAACAACCACATGCAGATGTCCAGGTGCAGATGCACACACTCAGCTCTCACTGAGACATTAGTGCAGCCATTACAAAATCTATAAGCCTGGAAAAAAAAAGGAAAAGCATTACTGTTGGTGCAAAGACATAAGAGCACGTAGAATACATTATAACTGAGAGATATAATTCTAACCTTTGATATATTCATAAGAAAAACACGACTGAACAAATGTCATTGTACAGTGTGTTGTTTTAGTTTTAAACCTTTAATCCAAATAACACTAAGGCAGACATAATGTCACGGTGGGGGGGGGGGGGGGGGGGGGGGCAAAAGGAGTGGCAATATTGTGGGACATCCAGTCTTTTGGTACATTCTGCATCGTAATCAGCTTGTAGACGTCATTGGGTATCAACGTATCATCTGCATAGATTTATACATAGAAAATGATATGTTGTGATGATGAAATATGTTCCCAAAGTAGCATATACAGAGAGAAAGCAGAAAGGTCCCACTAATGATTAGCATTTGATGACGTTAAATCATCCACAAAACAAAAAATGTTTTGTTGATCAGAAAGGGGAGAACCAGCCGAGGACATGTCTAGAAATGTCTTCCGTCTTATCCTCTCGGCCACAGGACTGCGTGCTTGGTAATGTCGAACAATGCAGTGAACTGAACCAAAAGCAGCGGAGGATACAGTATGCACCCGAGTCAGAAGTGTTGTTGTTTGTGGAAGTGGTTCTGAAACTTCTTTCTTGAGAATATTGTTGACATGTTTTTATTTCTATTTTTGAACATGAGATAGGATTAGGGTCATTGTAAATTCTGGCTCAAAACTCCGAACTGTTGACTACAAGAATAGCATGTTGTATTCAGTTAATTTATATTTTAAAAATGGTTGTGGTAGAAGCTCAATATTATAACCCTTTCAGCCGCATATGTTTCCTCCAACCATTTTGACAAGTCAAGATGAGATCAATCTACAACTTAAATGTGCTCAAACCTGTGTTGTGAACAGGAGGAGTCCCACTTTTGGACATCAGTATCATTAGGCTTCTGAGGGTAATCGCCCTTTTTTCAAATAGTCAGTTTTGTAGTTGTGATTGTGTTGTTCCAATATAAAAGCCAGCTGTTTGTATTTCAACACAAAGATTTTAGTTACCTCCTCAGAATAATGTTTTCAATGATGGTGGATATTTTTACACGTCTGAGTAGTGGCATCGATCCACTTAAACAGTGTTCAGAATAATGCACAAAAATACAGAGGGGTAAATCTGTGTTTTTTCGCAGAACATATCCATACATCTCCGCTGCCAACTTTTGTAAAGTACTTTTACTTCTACTTGAACACCTGAGGAACAAAAGGGATAGGAAGATATTTCCCAAAACGCCCAAAACTAACATCAAATAAAGCTTTGAAAAGCTGCATCTTCACATGAGATAGGTTGTCTCCTTTATTACGCTGAGAGACGATGGAGGGATTAAGGCTTTAAGATTAGGAAATCCACTTGGGACAATCTGGTCGAAACAAGGAGATCTTACAATCTACTCGCAGCCACACAGCAATAAATGAACATAGACACAGAAACGAATACACATATCTGTAACTTCAATTGTCTATTCAACACTGAATATCTGGTTCAGATGTGTATTTTAACAACAAGGCTTTCATCCTGAACCAGAACTAATTTCTCACTGCATTCAGAGCAAGAAAATGACGAGAGGTCCACGATTACCTTCACCTCCAAAACAAAAGCCAAGGCAGTACCCATAAGCTCTTTTTTGTAGGGGTCAGGGTTTGTGGACAGGGGTAGATATGAAGTCACTGGTATATGCCACATAGAAGTGGTACATCATCTGAAAGATGGGAACCTGAGGAGTTATTTCAGATATCACATTCACAAGAATGGAACAGACGGACTTACAGGCGGACTGACAACCCGAAAACATAATGCGTCTGGCCACGGCGGTCTGTGGCGTGGAGGCATACAACATAATGTATTAATCAATTAATTGAAATAATTTGTGACAGTGAATTCGGGCGTAGAACATTTATGATGGCCATTCCCATGCTCACTTATGTCTCATAGGTTTTTGCAGCATGTTTTGTGTTGATACCGTTTAAATAGAAACGTCCATGAACACTGAATAAATCAAATGCACATGGGTGCAGTTAGGGGGATGGTTAATGGAGTTTTGCTCACTAGTGTATCGTAATCTATACTAATTTAAAATATTTAAACTCCAATGATTTAATAATTGTAACTGACGGGCGATGTTATTTGGCCTCCACCTGTCAACAGGGCTTCTGGAATTGGAACTTGGATTACACATTGTGTTCATTATCCAATTCATCGAAAATTAAGACTGCAGGTTTTAAGGTTCAATAGTGAACGTTATTGTAAAGGGGTTAGTTTATAAAGAGAAGATCTGTGATCAACAACTGGTAATTGATGTGTTTTTCTAATAACATCATAGAAAGGTTTAAATCTCCCTCCTTGCTGTCTTTGCTCTGCTTGTCTTTGTGAGTGTATGGAGCACAGCAGCACAATTAGAGAAAATGGAGAACACAGATGCTCACTTTCAAATAAATGGACAAGTATTTCACAGTTTTGCAGTGGTTCCTTGGTGCCATTGAAAGCAAGCGTCTTCCCTCTTAAGTGTTCCAGAGGGGCATGATGGGCTATGATTGAATCTCCTGAGTCGTGCCTTTGAACTGCAATGCAGAGCCGACCAAACTGGATATAACATTTAAAAAGCATGAGCGAAAAAGAAAGAGCATGAATGCTGTAAAATGAAGAAAAACAAATGTAGTAACTCAATCAGAGAGAGAGAGAGAGAGAGAGAGAGAGAGAGAGAGAGAGAGAGACAAAGAGCAAGATAGTGAAAAATGGCTTTAATGTATTGTCATTGAAATTTCAATCCACAAAATATATTGCCACTCTTCTATAGTTCTTAGACACTTTGTGGACTTTGATATTAAAATACTTCTCTCAGAGTAGGTACTGATCTATTTCTAATAGAGTATTTCCACACTACCTACATGAGATATGGAAAAGCCATGCAATGTCAAATGAGATTATGGCAAGAATAACCACATATATTGATATTTCAGGACGAGGATGTCACTCTTACAGTTATGTTGTCTTAATGAATGCTAATAATTCCACCTGTGCTTTTCTGCTTTGACAAGTCTAAATGTCTGCCATGAATTACCTGAATAAATGTAAATATTTCTTCATCAGCAGTGTATAAATAAATCAATTGAACATGTATTGTCATGAACACCAGCCTCAACAGCCTCAATTAGCTCAACTAAATCATGGCATAGCTTATAGTTAAAACATGCTGTCAAATGTGACAGGATTTCTTGGAGACAGATGCAGTGGAAGCAGCTTGCTGCCCGGAAGCACATTAAGGGCATGTAAGTAAGCACACGTGCATGTGAGTCAAACCAAGTAAATCCTCATGATCTTCGAAGCGGATGAAAAAATAAAAGCTAAGGAGCGCTAAAAGGGACTTTTTACTTCAAGATACGAGTATATGAGAGTAAAAGAATAAGACACTGCAGCAGACTTATGTTGGATAGAGAGTCAAGTGAGGTGCTTCACTACACAGAAACGTGCTGGCCACGACATTTGAGCTGCAATTTTGCGAAAGAAATGCTGAATAATGTTTTTCTGCCAAACTGCATGTGTTGGTTGTGTTCCTGTATGTTTACAAGTGCAGCCAGTGTGGCCTTGTGTGTTCATCAACGCCTCGCCATGTCAAACTCAATCACACACTGGTTGAGATCAGACACCCAGGGGAAGAACATTCTTCTCTTCGGTGTCTCGTCTTCACATTCTTTAATCGAGGGCCAAGCCTTGATCTCTTGTCTGCTTAAATTAGGGACATAAGTGAAGGAGGATTGGACAGGAGACTATAACGGCTTGAGGGAGATAAGGGAAATACTGCAGGTCACACTTCTGACAACGAACAAAGAAAGCGTGAAGGAAGACGAAGAGGGCTGCACCTTTTCAACTAATCACCATATTAAATGGCGTAAAAAGCAAAACTGATCATTTGGCATTTGGAAAGTAAAGCTAATTAGGTTTTGCTGGGACTTCACCGTGTGGTTGAAACAAAGAGAGAGAGGCCAGCATGTCATTTTGAAAGCCTAAATTGTGAAATCGCTCCAAGCTCCCATCAGTCGTCAAAATCTCACCTGAGTGTGAGATTTGGTTCAAACCCCGACACTGGTGCCTCATTGGACGAGAGCCACGGGAACCCCAGGGAATCCCTGTGACACGGCCATGACGTCACCAAGGCTATATAAACTAGCGCACGCCTTCATTATTATTGGACTATTATTGGATCCTGAAGGAGAAATGGATAAATTTCCCCGTGCGCCGCCACTTTAACCTCCAGAAGGAAAATCATGGAATCAGCGCGCCGGTTAACTAAGAAGTCCGAAAGAACACTACGAAGCGATCTAAAGTAAGAGGCTTTTGTCTGGGCAGAGATATGTCATATTGTGTTTCTAACCTTGTTTTGTTTTGTTTTAAGTTTAACTGTTATCTTGTATTGTGTATTTTATAGACATGTGTATTTTATAGACACACAGGAGGAGTCTCCTTCAGTGCTGTGTAACATAACTGCTGTGTTTGTTCCTGTGGTAATAGTGCTGTTCAACACTGCTGCGCTTTGTTGTGTTTATATCGCTGGTTGTTATAGTTAGTGCTCCGATTCAACCCTTCACTGTTCACTCTGAATGAGGAACAGTACTTTGACTGTTGACCAATTTTGAGACTTTATATACAGTTTCGTTATTGGTCCCTGATCCCAGGGTGGTGCCCCGTTATTATTAATATATGTTAATAATCCTATTGATATTAACAAATGTATTCATATCAATGATTTAATTTGCATTCTTGCTAATGACCAACCTGCTTCTGTCAGATCCGAACAGTTTGAAGTTGTTAATATCTCTGTAGGCCTCTAAGAACCACAAACACATTCATTATTATAATTCTACAATCCGTGGACAGAAGAGCACAATCAAGGCTCAACTCCATGCTCCTCTACCTCCAAACGGACTTTGCAGGTGTGTCTCTAAAAACAAGATGGGAGGAACGAAGTATTTGTTCTTGACTAGTTGCATCATCGAATTAACAAGTCTGGCTCAAAGTTCTGAATGCACATTAATGAACACAAGTTCTATGCTATATTCAGTTTTTTAATGCCACAGAAATTACGCAAAATGCATTCCACTAGAATTTGCATCGGGTTAAGCTGTGAGTGGAGTGATTTAGTTTGAGTGGGAAATAAAAAAAATACAAAACCAGTGTGAACACAAGTTCAAGTAAGTGCAAACAGGTCGACTAAGTGAAAACGAAGACGCATTATAACACTCCCCATCTAAATTTAAATCAAGGCCCAAAAGTGCTTTACTATCTGTATTGTTTGTTGGTGATTATGCAAGCAAGGATGATGCATGGAGCAAGACATGCCTTGGTATCTCTAAAGGCGCAGATGGCATCCAGCCACAATAGAAAGAGACAAGGCATTGTTGTTGCCTTTTAGCAAGAAGTGATACATCTACAGAGAAGAGAAAGGAGATTGAAGAGAAGTACTGAAGCGAAGTGAAAGAAGAAGAGGAGTGCTGAGATGATGAAGTGTAATGACTCTCACCCAGCCCTGTTGCCATCTCCCAAGACCTCTGGCTGTCGCTGCGCAGATGACATATGCAACAATTAACAGTGCTGACTCTGCTACTGGATGTGGGAAGAGCTAAGAGTCCTCCTAACCAATGCCCTTAAGGGACAATACAGATCGCAAAGCTAACATGTGATTGTTCCCTTGTAAACCAGATCATATATTCAATTAAATTCAAATATAATTTGTATTGCACCATACAAAACGTGGATGAATTTAACAATAGCGTTCTTCAACTGTAGGGTATGTATGCATGCTGATTGTGCTGGCAATCAACTATGAACAAACGTTTACAAGGTTAATTTGACAGACAGACTACATGAACTGCCTCTGTATCCTCCTGTTATCCTCCCCTGGCTCTCTGCTTTGAGTTTCCTTCTGTTTGGCCAGAGTCCAAGAGATAGTAGGTGCACATGTTTCTCTGTCTCAATCTGAGGATCCAGTGGGAGTAAACTCAGCAGCAGGGATACAAACTAATAGTGCATTATCTTTCAGACCTCCATATTTCACAGTGCAGTTCAGGCTGCAATTTATAATAGATGAGCAGCAAGAGGTAGCACATGTTATTGCCTGACATGTAAATGACTCACTCGTTGTCTCTTTATACCTACCACTACCTTGGTCTGTTCATCCCTGATTCTCTGTCTCTTTCTGTCTACAATATCTTTACATGCAAATGCTACGAACAAATGTGTTCGATTCACAGGCATCCAAATGTAACCCTCTGTATCCACAACCTCAGTCTCTACCTACACTATCTGTTCTTTGCCAGCTTGATAACAAAAGACAAAAGTCGATCAATCCAATACTGTGTTTTCAAGTGAGAATCAGTGATGATTGTCAACCGGCCTATTCTGGATTCAAAAAACATCGCAACATCAGCTTTCAATAGTGTACACGTTCAAGTAGATATCAATTCGACAACATTTCAAAATATTAAAGCCAGGAAGAAAACATATTGACCTTTTACATTCTTGTCAGAAGAGCACCAGAGTGTAGCAGAAGACAAACACACCATGTGATATTAAACAGGACATCAGCGGCATCAGGCCACACATTACATTCACTGTAATGCAGGGTATGTGGGAAGCAATTTCACATCAGAAAGATGTGTTACATTACAACAACGCTCACACAGTAAAAAATTGAGAAGCATATTCATCGACAACAGCAGTAACCAATGATAACTTATATTTCTGATCTATAGGGAATGATTAAATAGTATTCTATGCTGTGACTTAAATCTTGAATGAATACATTTCTTTGACAGTATGAGTGTTCGTCTCAGTCATTTATTAAGCGCTGAACAGGCAAGAGCTTCTTTTTCTTAAACGCGTCTTTGGTCGTTTCTAGGTTGCCCATTTGTCATTATATTTTAAGTTTAGTTGAGTAAAACTGGTTCTGTAACAAGAACAACTTAAAGGCCCCACTGCATAGTCTTTAATGCATTAATGGTGACTCAAAATCAACCCATCAATCAATCCAAAACTAATATCAAAGAACATTTAATTCAGCATATTGAAACCATTTTCAAATAAAATGCCATGGGCAGTAAGTATCCTTCTTGCATCAGTTGCATGAAATCTCTTCAGACACCTAGGTGCTAACAAACAGCGGCCATCTTTCCCCCAAGTCAACCATGAAACATTGCCGTTAAAAGTGAGCACGTCATGAGGACACATCTGGCTACGGACAAACAAATATATACACAGCATGTCTCCATTTGCGTCCATCCCAGCCTGCCTCCACACGCAATTGTTGTAAAATGAGAGCGTCTGACCCCTTTAGGTAATCACATACTACAGCTGAGCTCACTCTGAACAGCTAGCACACATCTGTGTGATATGGGGTGTTATCAGTACGATGAACAAGCCTCTCTCTTTAATCTTAAGCATTACCGGGTATAGGAAACTAACTGTGGATCTATGCATCAGGGTTTTCATTGTCTGGTACCATTTTTTGAAGTCTAACATATCTCAATCTTTCCGGTCATAATGTCCACTCAAAATAATTCCCTACAAGCACAATTAGAATTGTATTAAAACAGGCTAAAATTAAATGTCCTCATATATTACCGTATAAAAAATGAATTCACTTTTTCATTTTTTTAGCAGGACATGTGGGCCGGCACCGACTTCTTCTAACAGAAACGCAGCTATGGACTTTTGAGTCAATCTCCAAATCCCATCGTATTAAGTGAACGCAGCACCCCACGGTTTACATCTGAACTATTACCATACTATACCCCTGGGACAAGGAGAGGAAAACAGCATTGATTCAATTAACTCAGATTAATGAGCTACTATCAAGATTCAGACACCTTGAGAGACACCGTGCGAACACACACTACACACTATTCACACAGAAAATGCTGAGGCTGGAATTTCCCTAATTATAGACAATGGTGCGTGATTCACACTGTCCATTTGATACGAATAGTTGAGTTTGATTTGTGTTGAAGTGGTATGTTGTCAAGGAAAGCGAGGATGTGTGGATAATCTACTGAGTGCTATAGCAGCAGTACAACATTAATCTTAGTGATGGAAAAAAAGGGTTTTAATGCCTATTTTATCTTACTAGATAGTGTACAATGACCCACAAATAAGTGATTATCTACAAAGACAGCAAAAAATGGTTGTAATTCCACGAAGGTTTATGTCAAGGATTGCCATATGGGTAACAAATGGCATGACTGACATTTGGATCAGAATCTTAACAGAGCTGCAATTCTATACGTTCTCCGTCTGCAGGTGTATGCAAATGTTGCATATAAGTAAGTAGCAGGCTAGTTGCAGGTCTTAACAGTTTAGTAGGGGGTGCATTTGGGAAACTGAGTTAGAAAAAGAGAGAGAGCGAGAGAGAGAGAGAGAGAGAGAGAGAGAGAGAGAGAGAGAGAGAGAGAGAGAGAGAGAGAAAAGGGTTAGGGTACTACTGTAAAAGAGG
Organism: Melanostigma gelatinosum; assembly: GCF_949748355.1. NCBI lineage: Eukaryota > Metazoa > Chordata > Actinopteri > Perciformes > Zoarcidae > Melanostigma > Melanostigma gelatinosum. The sequence continues at coordinate 13,916,700 of NC_136634.1, forward strand.
GGCTGTGTGCAAGAGACAAAAAAGTGAAGAACAGAGGGAGTGTATTAGCGACAGACACCGTCATCCTGGAAAAGAAGGCATCAAATTGAGCAGCTTTAAATGCTGAGACTCAGAGGAACCTTCTTTCATCTGCAGAGGACCCTGGACCTGAATCTGTAAAGAGCTAGCAGGCTGTAATCTCCGGTCAGTGGCCACTGGCAGCCACTTCACAGTCAGTGTTTGTTCTCGTTTGTACTGCAAACTCTCCCCCGCTCGTACCAGATGACCGCAAAAGTTTCTTGAACTCTCCTCTCTGAAGCCCTGCAAATCACGGGTTATGAATCTGGTAGATTTCTATGTGGGAATACAGTGTTAACATTGTTACAGTATATGGAACTAAGAGGGTTCCTGCGTCCCTAAATGGAAATTGTTTAGAGACTTGAGGCGCTAATGGAAAATTTGTGAATAATGGGAGACCTTCATGACTACCAAATTGCACACATAATGCACAGTGCACAACTCACACACCAACAAATGTAGAGTACTTGGAAAGAGGTATTGCTCAGATATTCGTCAGCAGCCTTCTCTACCACTTTGTCTATGCCAAACTCGCTGTCTGCCTCAGTCTCTCTTATACACAAACTGCATTTTAAATGTTCACTTTTTTTCTCATCCCCTCGTGTAGGATCACAGCATCACGGCGAAGAGGAATATACTGCATCTTAACAGCCACGTCAGACAGGCAGCACAGTGCCGTCTGCAGTCAATAAACAGACTTTAAACTTACCGTTTTAGATATGCACAGATTTTAAAGCATGGAATGTTTTTGTTTCACAGGACGTATTTATCCTGCCTCTGAGCCTTTTCTCCCTGTTTCCTTAAATTTGCATATATTCAGCCAGTTACTCTCAGGGTGTGCCGAGCAGCAGTGCACCCTAGCTGGTTGCCAAGGAAACTTGCTGAAATTTTCAAATTGGCCAATGTGGCCTGTAGTTAAAGATGTTCAAGCATACACGTTTCTTCAATCACTATTGAGTATGATAACACACTTGTCATTATCCCTGCCCCATTGTGTAGCAATGCCACAATTCATTTAATTGGTACATTTTTAAAGGAAAATGTATCACTTGTTCAAACTTTACATTTTACAGCATAAATGTATTGATAATTTAAAAAGTATACCCCCAAAACAATCATGCTATATACTGTTGGAAAAGAGCTTGAGGGGACTAAAGGCAAACTGGAAGACGTCAAACAGTCATTATGAATTCCTGCTGTTTGTTTTTCTCATTGATTTGCCTCATACTTTGCTGTGGTACAGAATCTTTGATGTTAATAGCGGTCAGGCTGTTTTGGGTCTATATGTACTGCTTTTCACTATTTATATCCAACGTGTGTGTAATTATGTATTTACTAAATACTGTTCATTAATGTGGAAATTAGACTCCTCTTAAGAAAACTCATTCTGAAAGCGTTTGGTTTATTTTGTTTTTTTGATCCCGATTCTTCTCGTCTTTGAAAAGAAAATAATTCAATTAAATTTGTGCAGGCGATGCAAATATTTGACTGAATGTCATGTGGGAAGGATCGCAATGGTCCACTGTGAGGCCCAGCCTTAGCAGCTATGATAAGTATATTATGATGCATCAGTTTCTAAAAACACTTACTTTTCTTTACCTTCTGTCCCTGTTTTAGCCCTCACTGCCAGTCACACAGTATCCCTCTTTTTAGCATACAATTAAAAACAAAGGTATTGAGAGACAGTAACAGGTAGACACCCTTTGGGAGTCAGACAAGATTGCATCTCTCCGCTCTTAAATAACAAGGTGTGTGACCAGGCCATGGAGAAGTCAGACATCTATGCGTTTAGCCCACACTGGACAACTGACTGAGCCATCACTTCAATGTATAATGAATGTAAGATAATGTAACGACGAAACAACAGCAAAATGAATCAAACGGTCAAACTCATTACATTCTAAATTATATTGGTAAAGATGTATAATGTAATTAAAAATTGCAAAACAACAAGAAGTAAAGGGACGTGATTTTATGGGATTAAAAGACAATTATGGATAGAAATCCCTTCACTGTCACAATGTCAGATTTTTTAAATGAATTCACAATAACATGTTGCGATATCTATAGAAAATTGCATAAAAAAATCTAAATAAGGCAATCACTTAAATTCATTTTTAGCTTTGTTAGTTGTGCCTTTTGTCTATTTTGGGGGGGAAATTCATTTTACTCAAAATACAAGTGGTGGAGAGAGTCTGTAAGTATACCTTTAAAGCATGGATTATTAACAGAATATCATCATACGTGTTTTATTACCTTGACATCAATATTATACTCCCCTGCTGTTAAGGGAAATGTGGCAGCTTTTAGTGTGTAAATTGCCAAGAGGTTGGTAGCAAGGTAGAGAGTATAGTATTAATGTATTAACTGCTAGAATCGCCTTCAAGGTCCTTTAAGAGCTCATGCAATCTATATTCAACATTTTACTCATACAGATTAAGTCTGATACAATATTACAAAAGCAGTCTATTGGTGGAGGCCACACTATGCTATGCCTAGAACAAGAAATCCCATATTAAAATCGATTGTCCTCTCCTTTGTGGTTATTGAGGTACTATTAAAGTGGCGAGGGTTGTGCCCCCTGCACAAAGACAATGAATATCCAGCCCAAACCTGTAACAAAAGCTCAGAATGATTGGGCGAATATTAATGTCTCCATCCATTCCCAGGTTTCTCTCAGACTAGACTGACAGATAGAGATGAAGGAAAACAAAGACAGATAAACAACTGAGAAGAAGTGAGCAGGTTGAGTGAATATAATAGGGATAACTTAAAAGAAGAGCGGATCTATCAACCGATCACAGATTTAAATGAGAATTGGCTATCCCGTAGAGAACAATGATTGTTTTTGATTTGATTTATTAGGAATCAAAAGCACTTTCCCAAAAACAGTATTAAGTATCTTGTTACATCCCGATCACAGTTATTTTCCCTTTCTCCCCCAATGCAGGACTGCTAATATCTGCACTAAATACAGAACAAGCTTGTTTAGCATAGCGCTAAATAGGAATTGACCCTTTGCCAAATCCTTCCCTGGAATGAAGACTCCCCAAACGTAGCGTAGCATCTGTCAGCTCCAACCAGGGGCCGACAACTAATCGGCGCTGCTCCATAGACTCTCATTCAATTGTTTCAGATTTTCTACATTTTCAGGCTGGTGGTCTGTATTGGGTGACACTAGCGCTGGAAAATTTTCTTCTCTGAGAAAAGTGGTTTGGCAAAGCTGATTTAAAAACACATTCCTGTTTTGCTCTCCGATGTGGAGAGCATTACCCTACTCTTGTTTTCCACCCATTTTTCTTTCACTGCAATATTTATCTTTGTGTAACTCCTTGTGGACAGATGGAAGAGGAATAAATGGCAAGTAAGATAAGGATAAGGATAACGGTGTCGCACTGGGTCAAATCTCTTTGCAGCTCTCTCCCTTCATGGCTGTTGTGGGCAAACAGAGGTAGGAATATGCTAGCCACGTTTTGTGCCCCTGCTGCCACTGTGAATAAATCTAAAAATAGCAACTTGGGAGCATGGGAGGCATTTCGGAGAGATGCCCACCAATCACTGATGCAACATGTCAATCTCTGTGTGTGAATTTTTTTGGAGGAACTGTCAAACCACTGTTTAGTGTAAGACTCAAGGCAGATGCAGAGACAAGAACATGATGTGTGGATAAAAGACACAAAGGAGGCTAAAAAGAGAGAGGAAGCAGAGAGAAAGAGACAAAAAGAAATGGATATAATGAAAATAAGCACACATATTAACAAAAATCCAAAGTCCATATCAGATGTTCGAGAATCTGGACAGTCTGATACAAGAAGTTATTAAAAAAAAGATGAATTGACATAGGGAGAACAAGTCCAATGCCCAGTGATATACTGTAGATACACCATTGTATCTTTACTTCTCAAACTCAACATTACTGTCTGACCGTTCTAAAATGGACTAGAACTAGAAAATTTAGAGTACTGACGAGATATCATAATCCCCACAACCACTACACCCGACACAAATAATTTTTGTCAGCAACAAGATCATGAAAGCAAGATAAAACCGCTGTCCGCCCTGGAAAACTAAAGGTGGAAAGATAACTAAAGATATACGATAGGATGTCCTTAACTGAGGCCTTGGACACTGCTCACAAAAGGTTCACAATGCTGCCAACCAGACAAAGGAAAAACAGCAGAGAATCACGCGCCAAAATTATAAATGCTTTGAACACAAAACAGACTGTCTACAGTGCAATACAAGTGCAGGCCCGCCAATAGCTAAAGCCGAAGACTACTGATAAAGCATAATGGGGGAAACAATCATGGCATACTACCAATGCTCAATGGATAACAGATCTAAAAGCAGACTACATTCTCCCAGAGCAGGAACCAGTCACTATCACAGCAGCAGACATCCAATAAGATGAAGAATTGGATAACATGAGAGTCTCTTCAAGTAACTACAGCACTGGATTGGTGTCAATTATCTAGGGCTGTCCACAACCGAGGAGAATATATGTACATATTGTTTTATTGCTTTGTTTTTAATCTGCTTAAAATGATAGTTAAAAAGCTATTCAATAAATGACCATTGTAACAGTCTTGTCAATGCAACCAGGACATATTAACTGTCAAGTCTGTATGCTTTGACAGCAGATCTTTCTTGCGTTGGGATCCAATCAGTCAAACCACTTGCCGGGGTGGTCTTGCTCATATTTAGTTCAGATCTCAGTGAGAAGTGGACAGCATGTGAGCACAATCCGGGACAATTGATCAAACGCAAGTCTTGCATCATCTTCCCCCCGTTACTCTGTGTTGATCACGGAATTAGCGGAGCTTGTCTGGTGGCTATTCTTTAATAAAACAAGTCTGCTAATACTGAACGGTGGAAGAGTAAGCAGCAACATATTTTTTTACAGGAAATAAAACGTGTTTGTCTTCCGTTTTCCAGCCGCTCCTTTGACCACAGAATTTATTCACTCAATATCCGATCAGTCAGGTCGCAGTAAAGTGTCAAGTGTGGACACACATACGCAGACAGTTCCCATCTGGCGCATCCGATTTTCTATGCAGTTGTCTCGTGGGGTGGCAGCATTACAGCTGTGGATAGGAGCAGGATCAATACGTTGATCAAGAAGAAAGGATCCATTATTGGCCTGACTCCAGATTCTCTGGAAGCCAGCACAGAGCAGAGAACCAGAAGGAAGCTGAGGAGTGTTTTGTCACGCGACGACCATCCTCTGTACCTTAATACAGCCTAGCAGGAGCAACCAGCTGTTGGCAAAATGTTGCACTGAAAGGTTCAGGACACTTTTGTTCCTGCAGCAGTTAGGCTATTTATTAATTCACTGCATGGAGCAACTACTTGCGTAGCATGCTGTTTGCGTGGTTGTACATTGCATACCTGCATTTTTTTGTTGTTGTTATGATTTTTCTACTGATCTCTCTTGATTGTGTACTTGGCTTTTTCTGTCCCTCCTATCAATGTTGCAATGGAGTGTGTGTTTCCCTTCAATGACCATTTTTGGTGTTATCCATGGTGTAGATGACATATTGTGTACATTGTGTCTCTGTCTTTGTTGCTGTATTGTGTATGTCTTTGTTTATGGTGGCATTCCAGTCTCCTTTGGGGGTAAATTAAGTTCATCCTATACTATCCTATCTTATAATAGATTATTCCTCAGACCAACAAGTGCAGTTTGGAGCAATTGTATTTTAAGAGGGCTCCCACTCTGACTGGCTAAGGCAAAACAACACTATCACCCTAAATGGAACCACAACAACTATGGAATAATTGAATTGAGACTGGCAGTGTGGACAGATGGCACTTGATAAGAAAATGATAATCGGGACGAAAAGATCGAATTACCAGAAGGCTGCATAGCAAGTACTGGATACAGAACGGCTAGAAGAAGCTGAGATTCCACTTGCGATTCCAGTACTCAACTGTCAGTGCAGTGGAAAGGCCATTACAGAAGCACTCATCATCAGATATTTAAATGTAGCTATGGCAATTGGCTCGTCGTCCTTGTTGCAACTCTGTTGCTTTTGTGAGGGTTTTTTTTCTTCGCAATCAAATAAACCAATTGAAGTTACATTTGAATTGAAGTTAAATGTATCTTGCTTGCAGGCTGTCACACTCTTACTCTTACTCTCCGTAAGACTAGTTGGGTAGTTGATAATAAAAGGAAATCTATACATCAATAACATTAAAAATCCTCACAGATCATTTTATCGCAATTCCAGCCTCCGAAGACTGTATGCCAGCTCGAGAGAAGGTTTTAGTCAGCGTCAAGGCCAGTGTTCTGAATGAAGCATGAAGCATCTATGAGTACATCAGTAACATTGCTCCCGAAAATAAATAGCTTGGACAATATCTCAAACCAGCAGCAGATATGGAGTGTGCTTAAAATGAGGTTGGAGGAGATACCTTGGAAAGCAAATCCCCACACGGGAACATGGACAGTCAAAAGAGAGACCAAACCACAGTTTGTGCAAACATACCGTTGAGGGAGTAAGGCACACAGTTTATCAGTGTACGATGTAAGCAGCAACAATATACTGAATGGCAAAACCATTGCAGTACACATGGTTTAAGAAATACAGAGGTCGGGCTTACTAGCGAGGTTCAGGGGCATGCAAGAGCAAAAATTTGATAATAGCTTTAAATCCATGTTGCTGGACATTAGCATACATGGTCTGTCATGAAGTAATGTGTGTGTATTAAGGTTAAATGTTGCAATGAACGATTCATACTGAACATAAAGAAGAGGCTGAAATGATCAGAAAACATCTGAAAATGAATGCTGATAATGATTAGTAAAAGACAATTCACACTATTGTTCTCTCTCCACCTTTGTATTCAGCGCCTGTCCCTTTTTCTGTGATTCCTCACTTGTCTATCCCAATATTTGTTGAAAATAATTTACTAAATTATGAACACCTTTTTTTCATCTTTGTGTTCGAGTTTGCTTCATTTTGGATTTGAATTAGAGAAATGTGTCTCAGACAGTACTAAAACGTAAATAAAATGGGTATCTTACAATGATTTACTTATACAATAATACTTGTATTACATAACAATTACGCTCGGTGTTTGGTTGTTTGATTGAGCCTATAGATTCCATTGTATCAACCATAGGGCGGCACGGTGGCAGAGTGGTTAAGATCACTGCCTCACAGTAAGAAGGTACTGGGTTCGCTTCCCAGTCAAGGTTTCTGGTTTCGATTCCTGGTACAACCTGTGTTGAGTTTGCATGTTCTCAGCCGTGGCCGCGTGGGTTTCCTCCGGGCACTCCGGTTTCCCCCACCTCGGAAAAACATGCAAGGAATGAATGGTGAATGCTTGGTGTGAATGCGAGTGAATGCTTGGTGTTGGTCGGAGGGGCCGTTGTGCACAAATTAGTTGCCACGCTTCCGTCAGTCTGCCCCAGGGCAGCTGTGGCTACAGACGTAGCTTACCATCACCGGTATGACTGGGCGAATGGTGTGCATGGATCCTTGTAAAGCGTCTTTGGGTACCTAGAAAAGCGCTATATAAAATAAAGGATTATTATTATTATTATAGGACATATATATATTTCTGTGGTAATGACATTGTTGAGTCTGATCAGGTGAGTTTTTGTTGAACATCACAGAGACATAATGCTAACCCTATCCTGGACACAGTCCGTAGTACCTGCTCTTTGTCTCTCACCCCCATAAACTGGGTTTAATCTTCAAAGATCTTCTTTAAACTGATATCTTACACGTTGACATCCAAAAATCTTGTACAAACACATACAATACCATTTCTTCATATGCTAATTAACAAAACAATATTGTCAATTCAAGACACCAAGATCAGGTACCGAAAACAAGGGTGAGGATTCAGTCATTTTGGACTTTAGAACTCACTCTACCACATGAAGATGCGCTCTTCCCTTCTCTCCTGCTGAAAAGGAAAAGTGTTGCATGGCGCTGCATTCTGCTGATCCAGGCTTGAAACACGGCAGGAGGTGTGTAATCCAACTTCAGGCTGCCGATTCTCGTATAATCTCCTGCTCACTCAGAGCACACACAAGTCACTTTTGACTGCTCCATAAAAGATTCAAACTGTCAGAGTCTGGCCATCTGTCATCTGCCTCTATGTTTGCCTGTCAGACTTTCAGGCTCTCTCTCTGTTTTTCTTTCTGTCTCTCACAATGTCACGCTGCATGTGCTCGTCAGTATACTGGACTTAAATATGACTCCTTGAAAGTGAAACGAATGATCTGTTGAGCATCTTTACATCACATAAGCACATTAAGGGAAGTCCCTTGGCAATGGGATTAATAGGATTGAAGGGCCTGTGTGCATGTTTGTGTTCCGAGTGTTTTCAAGTATGTAAAAGCATGTTGAAGTGTGCTTGTGTGTGCATGTATACAGTACATAATGAGTGTACATGTTTGAGTGTGTCTATGTGTGCGTGCGTCCATTCGTGTGTTTGAGCAGTTTTTGTTCACAGACAGCGATTCTGCAGCACCTTTGGGGAATTCTCTGCTTTCTTTTCAACCGCTCTCCTATAATTTCCCATCTTTATTTCTTGCATGCAGTGCCTCACTAAAATACAATGGGTCATTTCAGCCAAGAAGCAAACAACAATGAGGTAATCGACAATAACAGGCAGAAAAGCAGCCTCTTGCCTTTGCTATCAATGTCTGGAGAAAGAATCCAAAGCATACTCAAACTACCCACAGAAATCCAACTGAGTACCTGAGAGGGAATATGCAGTGTCTGGCTGTAAAGGTTTAATTAATCTGCAGTTTGCTCTGCCAACAGTCCATGATGTCTCCTTTGGATATGTGAGAGCGGATGAAGAGGGGTATAAGTGTTGACACAGGGGCATATTAGTAATAAAAGGCTTAATGCTGTGTTGTTACATGTAAAATGCCACATGGTATCTTTCTAACAGTGTGATCTTCTGTCACATGCAGGGAGAAAGAGAGCATAGCTTAGAGATGTGTTGGATTGATAACACTGTATTTCATTCTACAGCCAATGATGGGTAAAATGTTTCTTCTCTTTGCAATTTATATGCAATTTGAGGAAATCACTTTCTGTTCAAGATCATTCTAGCCTGTGATTTATGGACAATGTAATGGTCATGTTACTTACTTTACAGTAAAGAATGAAGTACTTATTTTAAAAGAGCCAAAATACACAACCATTCATCAAGAGTGGCTGTTGTTGTCGTGCCCAAACAATCACTCAAACACGACAGGATAGCTGTTGCTGACTCCATATGATTTACAACAGCAGAGCTTGAAAAATGAATGAAATTAACATGTGTGGGAACTGGACATTTGCCCTATTCCATACCACCTTCTGCAGCAAACACATTCAGGAAGAAACACACTTCAGTATGGTCACAGGGATGTTGTGAAGAGAATACACTGCATACTGTTGAAATGGGAAAATAAACAGAGGAAAGGATCAATGTCACAGTCCAATGGTGCTGCGTTTTTTTCCTGTGGCTGCAATACCACACAAGACACAGACTACATCTCCAAGGGTTCCTGCGTAAAGATTGTATCAAGAAGAATGTAGGATTGGATCTCTTATTCTGTCTGGGCAAGAAGCTGCAACAGAGAGAGGGAAAGTTTCACAGTTCAGGTGTAACTATCTTGATTCTCTACTCTTGTGTCTTCCTGTGGATTTATAATGCCTCTTATAGCCTTCTTTATCCGTGATGCCTTTGCTCGCCGTCTCCCCTCCCTCCCCCGCCCTCACCCTAAGTGGCCAGTTGTCAAAGTCAGCTGAAGCCCAGTTAATGATGAGGTAGATTTATTAGCAAGACATCAGTGGAATAGGTGGGGAGTGGAACCCCCGGAAGCCAGCAAGCAAATACAGCCACCGAGTGTGCATACCAAAAAGAGAAAGAGAGGGAAAAGAGGAAAAAAGAATGCGTATAGGACAAAGTAAGAGAAGAAAAGAGAAAACTGAAGGTGTTTAAAAGAAGCTAAATCCAAAAAGCAGACAAAAGAGAAGTAGAAAGCACCCATTCAGAGAGGAAGGGGGAGAGGCAGCTCCCCTCTCTTTTATCCTGTCTCCAGCAGTGGCTACAGAACGAGATCTTACCGTCTGTTGTAGGTCTGGGATTCCAATGCGGATGACCACGGTGTTGCCTGTCGGCTCTTCCATGGGTGCTCTCGCACTGTGGCTCCGCTCTGCACCGGGACGGAAAGCCGGAACACCGACAGGAATGGGAACACCGCTGTCCTCTTCCCGGGAGCTGCCGCTGTCAGTGCTGGCCCCCTGGCTGCCGTTTGCTGTGTGTGTGTGAGGCTGTGTGAGTGTGTGCGAGTGTGTGTATGTGTATGTGTGATGCTGCTGCTGCTGGTCCTGCCGTGGAGGGCTGGGTGGCTCATGTTTGCCGGCTGCCGGACGCAGAGGCATGCTCCGTGTTAGGGGCTCGGTCTATGTCTCTCTCTCCAGACACACACACACACACACACATACACACACACACCGATGGCTCTCGCTCACACTACACGCACACACGGTTTGCAGCGTGCATCACTCGCCTGGGAGAGAAAAAGAGGGCGGGAGAGAGAGGCAGGGAAGGAGGGTGGCAGGGAGGGAATGGGCATAAAGGAGGGGGTATTAGGAGATTACAAACAGATGAAGGGTAAAAACACAGAGATGATAAATACCAGCGAAACCTGGAAATAAAACCGAGGAGAGATGCATAGATAAAGCAAGATTGAAGGAATTACATTCATAAAAGGGTGCAACATTATTTAACTCAAATTTGTGATTTGCACAAATGATAATCCCAATGCAATGAGTACAAAAAGAGACACCGTTATTCTTTAAATAGAACAAAATAGATAAAACAAAAACAGAAGAGAAAAAGCAGAATAGAGGGAGAGGATTAACATTTGCATGGAAATGGATATTTAGTATTAACTGCACGTGTGTTTGAATAGTGTTAAACTAAAGTTGTTTAATATGCTAAATATGTATACTACAGTGGCCATAATGCGGTCACACGCTGTTGCTCTTGCTGTAGTGCACGCGCTGTCGTGTCGTCGGGACAGAATGGGGGATTGTTCGTGCGTATCAATGTCGTGCAGGATTTGGCCTTCATGCTTCACTTTATCTATCTACGAGTCGCTGATTAAATGGTTCCCATGTAAACACAGTGACACGTAGTCATAGACAGAGCAAGCTGCCATAAAGGAGGTTGAGGTTTTTGTGGGAGTTCTTCCCATTGAGGGTCATTCTCAAAAGGGGCGTTGTTCTCCATTTCCAGATTATTAAGGGCTAATAATGTCGAACTGACCTTAATTTTGATCTGTGCCTTGTAAAACAGGCATTCAAAGGGATTTCATCGTCTGAGACTTTCGTGTTTAATGAAGAAAGATGTGTTGACCAACTAACATGCTGGTTCAGTTCATGCTGTCAGATTGGATTGAACTCAGGACAACAATGGGAATGCTTGTCAGAGGAGATGGGAAGACAAATACATAAGGGCTTGAGTATTAGAAGAAGAAGAAACATTCCTTTATTAGTCCCACAGTGGGGAAATTATTCTCTGCATTTGACCCATCCCTGTATATGTAGGGAGCAGTGGGCTGCCAATGACAGGCGCCCGGGGAGCAGTTAGGTCTTGCTCAGGGACACTTCGACACAGGACACGGTGCAGCCGAGGATCGAACCGGTGATCTTTCGGTTGGCGGACAACCCTCTCTACCCAGTAAGCCACGGTCGCCCCCCAAAAGATATTGGGGGGGGGGGGGATTGTTGCCAAATTATTGCCAGTTTCAAAAGCAACCATTTGAATAAGTGAGCTTGCCATGAAATAAAATGTGCCGTAAAATATTCGTGGCAGGTCTGTGAATTATTAATTGTGATCTTAAGTCAGTGCTATGGGATATTGTGTTGTCAGTGTCATCATGGTGCAAGTTGACCCAACAGCCTTGAGAAAGCATTTTCTCATTGGATGGAATTTAAAGCCTGCACCTCAGGGGGAATACAAGTGATGAACGCTCTGAAGCTGCTGTAGCACACGATAATGTTGGCTCTCCAGTGAACACACAAATGCAGATATATGTGGAGAAACGTGTGCAATCAAACATTCAAGAGACTCTCACAGAAATACAGGCTGCAGGAATATTTACACACATTAATCAGACGTCAACATCCTTCTGCTCTGTGTCCTCTGCATGGGTGCATTTCATAATGAGTGAATGTTATGCGTTTACAAAGCCTCGTGTAAGCTTTCGAGGCCTTCAAATGGTTTCGTGTGAACTTTCTGCAAGACCAGTCTCAGCAAATGTTTAGTCTATTAAGAAGCAGTTGACGGTCGAAAGAACATTTCAAGCTGTTTACCCTAAGAAAGCCATAACAAACCTGGAGAGGCGTCAATACTTACGCCTGGCTGATTTGCGACCGTGACTTAGGAGAAAGTGACCTTTGTACTAGAACGAATTGTTAAGGTGTCCAGATACGTAGGCTACGCTGTGTGAACGCAAAATGTGTGTGCGTTACCCTGTGCCAGCCCACTGCATGCTGTTTACTTAGTATAAATATCAGAGACAGATCTTCGAACAGCCTTGATGCATCAACTTGTTTGTGTTTCAACTCTGTTCCTTCTTGCAAGAATAAATGTCCTGTGATTAATGATTTTTTATATTGGCTCGGGTGAATTTTTCCAACAATAGCCCTCAGACAAACATAGTTCAACTGCATGTCAGGAAGAACCAATCACAGACGACAGACATCTTTCTTTTCCTCCATAAACATCACTCAAGATAAATATGGAGGAGAAGTTCATCATTTTAGTGCAGGGCTACGCAGAGCTTTACAACTTTTAAAGAAAAGTTACAATAGTGTTTGTGTTTGCTGTCGATGATAGTTCATGATGGCCAAAATTGGAAACAGGTCAGACTTTTAAAAAATTGGAATCCGCCAAGAAAATTGCAATTGGTGCATCTTTCATATTTACTTCTCATTGTTATTTTCATCAAGCAGAAGGTTAGCAGTATGTATTCATCCCAGGCTGCACTACAGATGCTTGCATGTGAGTACTCTGCCACTGCTGGACAGTCTACAGCTCTACAGTGCATAATCCCATGAGCATTGGAGAAGGAGCATGGCAGGTAGCCCTAATACAGTAGAGGATTTAGCAGATCACTCTGCCTGTATCGTCTACAGCCTGCCAGGTCTTTGGGGCAAGGGAAATTGATAACTCTCACCCAGACCTTGTAGGGTGGCTCAATATTCACATTTTATAAATCAATTCGCTGCCCTTACTATAAAACTGGCACAATGGACCAACAACATATCTCAACACTGTGATTAGTTTCAAACAACTTAAGATATTTATAATTTGTAGTTGTGTATTTGTCAATATCATCAGCAAGAATCCTGCACTTGAATTTTTTTAATGACTGATATCGGAATACATGAACTGCATAACAAACAACACCAGATCACACAATTAGAAGGATTAAGTCCTGTGAATGTGGCAAAGGGACATAAAATGGCTTGCCAATGGCAACAATGATTCCCTAGATAGTAGCGGCAGGGCCAGGGAGGGATTTCATCCCACTTGCATCACACGAGGATAAACTGTGTGCAACAGAACTTGAAGAGATCGACATACAGGGAACATGTTATCTGGTTGGACAAATTGTAAACGAGAAAAGTTAACGAACAAAGAATTGGGGTTCATATGCAGGACACTTTCTTCACTCATCTTGATTAAACCTCTTTTGACCTTTAACCGTTTAATGTAATAACCAACATTCAGTGAATTAATACAACAGTAAAACACTATTCGCCATGTAAAGATATAATGGAGTAATGAGAGAGAGAGAATGAAGTTGCTCTCCCTCTGTGTGTGATGTTATCAGAGCTTCTCCGTTCTTTGTTTACATAGCCGGGCCAGCCGCATGTGCTTTCTGTGCATGTTAGTGCACGTGAGCATACCCCACTGGCTAGCTCATGGCCGCAGCTCTGCACTGCTCTCATCTGTTACAGTTGATAACGCCGTCTCGACCGTCAGCGCCATGTTGAGAGACGTTGAGTGGCAATCCAAATACTCCCAATCTCGTATTATGCACCTTTAACTTTCAACAGTGCAGTTCACAGGGTTCTACAGACTATTCCGGCAGATCTATAATAGTTCAGATTGAGGCATGAATCTGTGGTGTGTCTGACTTTGTCATTCTACAACTAGAACTGAAACACTTGGGTAACTAAATGATCAGTGGGACAGAAAATATATCTGCAACAGTTTTGCTAATTGATTAATTGTTCCAGCTACTGTCAAAACATAACGGAAATATTCACTGGTTAATATGAATTAAAAATCATGGATCATGGATAATTTTTCTCTTTAATTGTAGAATGACAAAATCCCCCTGCTCCTCTAATAATGTGTATAGAATAGAGTGATGATGTATTGCACCTGTTTAGAGACTTGGCTGGCAACATGGCTAACTTTAAAACATTTAGTAGCCGAGTGCCTATAGGTTAACACTGCAGTCCAGATCCTCTGATGATTGCATGGGAATATTACGAGAGTGGACTAGAATTATAAGAAGGCTAGCTCCCATGCCTCAGCTAACAGCTACTGCCTCTTCTCTCTTCAGCTCAGATCTCTTTTACCCCTTCCCCTCATACGCCATCTCTTGCGCTCCAGCCCAGTGAAAACAAAGTGAATAATTCATGACCATACAGAGCAGTACGTGCATGAATCCAGTGCAATGTATGCATGTATCTGAAACATCCGCTAGCCTCGAAGTCCTTTGCCACAGAGCTGTACATGAGGGCATTCACAAATACAACTGAAATCTACAGCCAGCCATCAAGCAAGCCCTAAATGCTCCCCTCCCCGACGTCCACACTGGGGGAAAAAGGAGGCTGAGGAAGGAGGGAGGGAGAAAGATAAAGGTAAGTTGACTGAGGTAGCATGAAGCAGAGCGGGTCAGAGAGGATGTGGCTAAGGCAGTCAGTGGGCCAAGAAAAAAATAGGAGAAAGGGAGCGTGGAAGAAAAAGGAGGCTGGCAGAGTGATAACAGAAAAGGAAGGTGGGAGAGCCAGCGAGAGGGTGGGATAGAGGGAGGGAGAGCATTACATACAATCAGCTTTGACAAACCAGCCACATAGCCTGTGGTCTGGAGTAAATGTGATAACTGTTCACAGACCCCATCACAGTTTGCTTCACGCACCTCTACACCTGGTAAAGCAAATGTCATGGCCACTCGCAAACTGAAGTCACCCGGGGCCACATTTACTCACATACACACACACACACATACAGACTTTATCTCTCTGTTCCTTAACATTTCCATTCATTCCATCTTTCATTCCTTTGATACCTCCATCTCTGTCACAGTGAATGATGGTAATTCATTGGTAAGGTTGAGAAGCATCAAACAAAAAGGGGGAGAATGTGGTTTTAGCCATCTGCAGTTACCTGTATGCGGGATATTTCAGGCTATCAGTCTTAATTGGCTGATTTGTCGTTGAGCAGACCTCAAAAGAGACTAGACATCCATTTCACTTTAAAAACAGATCAATACGATGAATAAACCCGAGTGGATCTACAGATCAACGAACACGCTCGCAGGGAAATGGAGCTCCGCCGGGCAGCTGGTCAGCGCCGGACCGCCGGCCGGCGCAGGTGGGATCCCGGCCCCGCTGCCGCAAACCGGTGAAATACAACTGGGGAGGCTCGACTGTCACTGGCGTCCATACATCGAGAAGGACTTCTTACTGGAACTGAAACGATGTACTGGGATTAAACTCTTGGTCAACAAAGAAAGGAGGATGGACTGTCTTTAAGTGAACAGCATTCAGTAAGTGACAAAGTGCGTTTGTTTGCTTACATCTGCAGTATCGTTAGTACTGTTCATTTGTCTATCGTGTCGCTTTTATGAATAATATTTGAATGGCTCGTGCTCTTGTGTGGTGGAATGCGTGGATCCGCTGCAGGTTTGCTGGATTGATGTGTCATGCTTCGCTGTCATATAAATATATGTGATATATGTGACCGGTTCTTATGGCTTTGTTGTTGTCATTGTATTAATTACGTTGATTTGACGATGCATTGTCCGTTAATGACGCAGCATGACGTGACGCAGCGTCACGTTCATGTATCTACACCGTAGCTGTTCAACTGTAGTGGGACAGCACAGAAGGCCCAGATTTTAAATGCAATATTACTGAACATTGGTAGCAAACAGTGTTGATTGAGACACACACAATCTCCCTGTCTCTGACACACACACAAATACACAGACAGTTCACACAGATTAGCCACTCAGTGTAAACAAAACACTGCCTGACCCATTCAGAGCCCAGGACCACATGCAGAGGCCCATATGGTAAATTAGCCATGTGCTAAAAGCTTTTGGAATCAATACTCTACAGTAGCTGCACCACATCCCAAACCCACTTTCTCTATCCACTTCACATGGGCTGACACAGCAAGCAGATGTGCCCCCTTCTTCTCACTCTCACACACACACACACACGCTTACAGTTAACGTACATGAAAGCCACAGTGATAGTCCTCGGCTCACAGCAGGGTAATCATAATGTTGTACCCTTTATGAGTTAAAATATCAATATTTCTTTTGATTTGGTTGGCAGAGTGGAAATCCTGCTTGGCAAGCTCCTTCACCTTGGCTTTTTTTCAATCCGTCACCCCTGCAGACAGGACTGGAAATGTGACAAACTGACAGAGAGAAACATTTTAATGTTATGGAATATGGCTTTTTTTCCCCAACAAAATGCAAAGAGTACATTTGAGGACGCAGCTATTTCTACGCTCTGTCAGAAAAAAAATTGTTCTGAGAGTGGGCAATGCATCACTTGAGCTGATGTGACATTTTCAACGCTGTTTTGTTGTACCACACTGTTTGATAGCACAGACGCATACAGTTCTATATGGTAAATCAAACAATATGCAAGAAACAAAGCAGAAAATAATAATTGAGACTGAAGTGACAGTGAGGTAAACAATGTTGCCGTGAACATTTTTGATCCGTCTATATCTGTCAATGAACACATTTCTAAACAAGTTGTGTGTAAGGTGTAGTTTAAATACATTTGTCGGTATGCAGATGCAAAAATAAATTTTCGAAGGTACTAAATTGTGTGTACCAAAATCCATTTCCACACAGCATCCGCAAAGATTCTTCTCCTATCTTTGCCATTATTGCTTCCTTTTGTTCTCACACAATTCCTGTTCATAAATTCTCTCTATGACCACAGACAGTTGTGGATGTACAGTATCTGTTGATCTCAGTGTTTCCAGGGTTGCTGCTGGAGTGACAGTTGGCTCTTTGATGCAGGCTGCCTATAAATAATCAATGGGGCTCCCCAGAGAGAAGTTGCATAAAGCCTGCCAGCCAATTAAGGCCCATTTCTTACCTTGCTCTGCCTTATCTCTCCACACACCACCACAGCTTTTACAAGGCAGACTGGGATAATAGGGAGGTCAAGATTGTCACTGTGCCAGACTCAGCTTAATACTATCAAATATATGTTTTACTGGGTGGGAAATCAGGATTTTTGCCATTTAGCTTACAATACTGCCACGATGCCGAGTGCAGTTGCAATACGTTCCTATTCCCAGGTGTTCCGATTGGGATAAGGGTGAAAAATTTTGTGCGGTCGATTCTGAATCATTAAACCGAGCATTAAGTGGACAGGCTGTTAGAAGTCCTACACACGTCCTCCTGAGCACACTTAGTGCTCTATATTGTCCTGTTTGCTAAATGTTTAACGGCAGCTAGTGGCTTAAGCTATAGAAGAGTAAAATCAAAGAGTAAATCCACACTGCATTTCTATATACCCATAAATAAGATATGAACTACCAGATGTTTCCATACTGTTGCTGAAGACAGACACCTGATATGCATATCACTAATAAGGGTGTGGCCAAAAGTGCAACCATACACAAGAACTGCAGCAGTTTGTGTTCATTCAACTGCTAAACAATGACGATCATAAAAGCTATCTAAAAGCCAAAGTAAGGTTTTAGGAAAGCTTAATCCAAGAGGCATGTATTGTTAATTTCAACATCTAAAAAGCAAGGAATCTCTGTCCATCAGCCTGTTCTTGAAAACTGCTCATTCGATCTACACTCGGTGGGTGTATTGTCGGGGACCTAAGAATGTGCAGTGTCAAAGTTGAGTGTCAATACCGAGTGCAAAGCAATAAACCTGTTCCAAACAGGCACATGCTCCCAACTGGCACTGCGATAGTAGTGCTAAAATACAGGGCAGGACATGTCATGGGGAGTGGTGGTGGTGGACCCAAACGCAGGCTGAGTCATTTACCGGGGCAGAGGACAGGCGGAGAAGTCCAAACCGGCAGGGTCGGCAAACGGAAACCAGTCGAGTGTAAACGTGGGAAAGTCAGGCATAGCTGCAGAGAACGATCTGGCCATGAGTGCGTGTGTGAGAGAGTGGGGTCTAAATAGTAGGTGCAGCAGAGTGAGCAGGTGAGAGTGATTGAGCTGATGAGGTGGGTGTGACTAACAGGTGCACTGAATGAGCTGATTAGGTGAGTGAGCAATAGAGTGAAAGGAGAGAAGGGGCAGAGCTGTGACAGGACAAGACAACTTTTACTCAAAAGCCATTTCACCATCATCCTAATTCCAGAGTACATGATTTTCCGATATCACAGTACATATAACCATGTTCCAATAGTCCAGACAACTCTTGGACTGAACTGTTTGTTTACATCGGCTGACCTGTGGTCTTGAGTCAGATGCATGCTGCTAAAAAAGGAATTGTGGCAGCAAAGTTTTCATTCAGCGATGCAATAGCTTCTACTTTCGATCAGTTTAGGGTACCATCCCTATCTAGTCAAGAACTTAGGAATAACAAATAGCTTGCATCCAGACATGCACACAGAATGCATCAATCTGATCCGATCTCGTAGCCGACAGACGTGACGGCTAATGGCGTAAAGCTGTTGTATCTGGACCCGGACCTACAAGCGATAATTAAGAATCATTCAATTTTAATGCAGCGCTTCTATTTTAACAGGCGCAGCTTTCCTAACCTATACAGCACTCGTTCAGCGGTCCAGGAAACGCACCGACCAATTACATGCGTTGTAAATCACATCACGTGATGCTACTCAGCCAATCAAATATGTGTATTCCGATAAGCATCACGGCTTGAGTGAGATATTCAAACAAGGGCGAGAGACAGAGTAGTCGGATAAGTATGTGAGTCAGAGAAATTATGACGTTCTCCAAAAAGAGAAGTGTGGATGGCGTTTTTGGTTGACGTCACTTCACACCTGAATTAACTGAATTTAAAGCTGCAGTGCAAGAACAATTAAAAAATTAAGGATTACTATTTTACAAAAGCTTTCTATTTGGTAATTTATTCTTAAATGCAGACCTTATTTTACTTGAAGTAAGAGAAGAACATTTATTTATTTATTATTAGAATATGTATTATTTATAATTCATCCAATTCAATTTGAAAACTGACAATAAATAGTCTTGAGATATTCAATTAAATGTTCTTTATTTGATTTGACAGTCAGTTGTTGACTACATACAGATGTTGATATAACTGCAAGGCTACTTCAATATGCATGGGACTAAATTATAGCGTAAGTTAGTCATTATTGTGATGCTCCGGACCTTTGCATGAGGAAATTCTCTCTAACTGGACCTCGTTGAATTTAATTGAATACCCCTGATGAAGGAAGCAACTCCAAACCTGTATATTTAATCAAAGCCCTTTCTCCCAAAGCCTCGCTTCTCTGTTACTTTCATATACACTCATGTCAGAGAATGAAGCCACCGATTCAACAGCAGAGCTGTGGAGTGTGATATCATTTAAATCGTCAAAAAACTTTGCAATCTCCCGAGCTTTAAAATAATTAAATATCTGACTTAATTGTACATTATGTAATAGATTAAATTATGGCCCGCAATTACACAACTAGTCAATGCATGGAACATGGATGTGGCTTTAATATTTGCCTCAAACAGTGATGTGGAACTATGGCCTGGCATCCCCCTTCTATTCAGTAATAAATATTTCACGCTGTTTACTCCACTGCTGCCCTTAAACCCAAAGCATTCTATCTGTGTGTGTGCTTTTATGCACCCGTATCCGTGCAAAAATTATAAAATTAATTAAATGGGGTTGTATAAGGAGAAATTAGGGGTAGCAGGGTAGAAACAAATAAAAGTGTTCCCCCTAATATGTTAGCACATGTGGGGAAAGACAGATGACAACCAGACGGAAGGTAAGCCACTATTCATCAGCACATACAAACCAACCCATGTGATCCCTTTCAATCAGAGGTATAAACCAGGTTGAGAGGTAAAGGAGCCATCTACCATCTATCCCTGAGCTTTTACTATTGATCTACATTCGTCATGTGTGCGGTAAAAATGCTGTATCTGGGTCACAGTCCAGTCCAGTGGCAGTTTGATATATCAAACTGGAGCTCTGATGTAGGGCATCATGCATAGAAACATCAGTCAAAAAATTAACGTGTCAAAAGGCAGTATCACAATCCTGCAACACAAAATCTTCTTTGGGACTTTATTAACAAAAACACACATTTTAAGAAAAAATAGTCTGTTTAGCCAATTTGAATGGAAAAGTAATGGAAGAAAAATGCTGAATTTGAATGAGATGTTGGATGGAAAGGTGTGGATTAAGTTGAGTGAGCTTCAAGGGACCTGTATGAACTGATATAGGCTATAAATCACTCTTGCGTAAACAGCAATCCACATTTTCAGAACGCTTTTTAAATCACTTTAAACATGCATGATGTCAGTGGTCTCAATTCCTGTTGTAAAAATCGAACATTTTAAAAATGATCTTCATGACACTGACAGGCAACAAGTTGTTAAGAAGGTAAACGATTAGAATTATTCACACCGTACACTGTGTGATTTTATTGTTGGACTCAACTGGCCATGGTAGTGGCAGACTGGATCCAACTGAGTGTGATCAGTTGTGGTCACCCAAATCCTTGGCCCAACAATGAGGACCAACCTTCCAACACAACCACAGATGACATGGCGCTCTTGAGCAAAATGTATAAACCAACAACCATGGGCCATGACTAGATATGTGGACCATCTGAGAGGGAAAAACCTTACCTTTAATATGATATGTATGTGGTTAATTAATACAAGTAAAGGAACATATGATAGCCTTCTCACAGGAACAGCTTTTCATATTTATCATACATTTTGTTATTTTCTCATATTAGCACCTTTGCATATTTTCCAAGAAGCACACAAACAGCCAATATCATATTAGCAGTGATGTAATATTCTACCTAAGCCAACTAAGACAGTTGTAAAGGTTGTCCATTGTAATAAAAGCAATGTGTTTGAATCTGCATGTGCATATATTGTTATCTTTGAAAAGAAAAATCCTGTTAAAGTACCGGTATGTACATATAATAATGGGAAGTGAAAAATGTTTTGAAGATATGGTAACCCTTTATATAAAGGGTTTATTGCATTGTAAACACATTCAGAAGAAATTATAATGTATTTACGAGGAAGGATAAAACAGTTTATAAGTAAGTAATCGAAAAAGTATCCTTAATTAGAAAATACATTAAAATGATTTGACCTTGTGTATTAAATAATAGTTATTTTAAACACTGCTTAGGATCTTATTACAAGTATATATATGAGTGTCCAGTAGTCCAGACACACCCCAGGGAGAGGCTATGATGAAAACGAAGATGATTGCCAGGGAAGGAACTTTCCCGATTAGACAGCAGTCTATTTCTTTAAGAGGTGATAACAATGCATAAGCTGCCAGTCGACAACGTCTATCATATTAAAACATAATCTGTATAGGAATTATAAAATAACAGCTAGAATTTGCCAGCCCAGTTGGTACCGGTATGTTCATTTTGTGTCCGAGCACATGGACTATAACCCATGGTGTGCTGGGCACTTGCCGGGTGCAAAGGGATGTGAATAGCACCGCTCAACACATGCATGCCAACTTTCACTACACTTGAGCTTAAGATGTATGGGTGTGGCCTTGTACATAAAAAAAGTTACGATAATCTCATTAGAGAGAGGTCTTTGCTGTGGGATTCTCAAGACGTGAGAAGTGAGTCAGATGCATTATTCCGTCCTCGCAGCAGCCCCTTTTTTCACAGTTTCTCTCTGTCATCTTCACTGATATAAAAAACAGATAAAGGTTGGGAGGAAACAATGTTTCAACTGAATCCCATCCCTATCACTGTGAGTGATGGGAAGAGAAGGGAAAAGGGTACAGCAGCCACACATCACCAAAGGGCAGTTCCTAACCAGATAAGGCTGTTTGCTGCAATAGCCTCATGTCCATAATTGTTTGAAGATTGCATTTAGTTATTGCAATGGATATATTGTGTATATATATATATGTATATATATACAGTATATAGGGGTTGACTGTGCTGCCTAATGTACGAGCAGCATTTAGGTTTTGATGTATGCAGTCATGCCTAAAATGTGGCTTTTTTGTGATTTTTCGGTGGTGAATGTCTTCCCATAAGATGCACAACTTGGGGGATGAATATGATCAACTTCACATTCATAACCTGTCTGAAAACCTGCCATTTCTAGGGTTTCCATCAGTTGCCTGATTTAACACAATTCATTTGCATACAAATAGATTCCAGTGACATCAGGAGGGAGGAGGTAAAATATTGAATCAGAAAAACGGTGAGGGAGTGAATGACATTCTGCAATGCTGTATTGATTGGTGTATGAAAACAATAGAATAGTATTCAATGTGACTCTCCTCTTAGCAAACAAGATGTGGCATTTATCTGCTCAAGATCTTAAGGCATCATTGAAGGAGACGGCAAAGGAATGGTGCACAGATGGTATCAAGACATCATTTGAAAGTGACAGCCCTTCAGTGCATCCTGAGTTTGTTCATGGATATAATCTCAGTCTCTTTTTAATTGTGTGGTTGCGTGTGTCAATGACTTGCCAGGATAAATACTATTCAATATGCCCGCTTGCTGCTATTATGTATTCCATCGGATACCATGAAACTGAAATATTTGAACATCTGAATATTTCTGTGTATTTCCGGCTGAATTATAACATTGAAAAGGGTACTGATTGCAGCTTTAAAATGCCTTATTGGAGCAGCCCTACTTGATATGCAAGGCTGTTTACAACCATGATACCATGAACAGGATATTTGCTGTCACCAATGCTCAGCGTTGTGCATGAACACGCCAAAAGCCTCATTGAAAATGCTCTTACTTTTAGTGAACAGTGAACCGAATGTATATGTTTAAAACGAATCAACATGAACATGAGTGTCATTTACACTCTAGTAAGTTAACGACACTCACGCACTGTGTGAACTTGCACAACACTGCTGATTGTAATCCCAGGCTTTACATTGGCTTGGTATGTTTTGTACATGTTGTCATCTCCACAACGTTCGGGTGTTTGAAATGATTATTGTCAGATGAGGTAATGAAAAGATATCCTTGTTTAAACATGGAAGCTATTCTACTTTCAACAACATGTCTTACTAAACAGACTCATCATTTTAGCTGTAAAAAATTGCATGATGGCATACTACAAAATATCTTACATCATACTAAAACGCCTAATCAGAATAATTAATAGCACTGTATGATTTCCTTGCCTGTCTCTGTTGTATACAGTTCAAGTTGACTGATATTATTTGTGCAGTGCACCCAAAACAATCCGTTTTTTCCTGGTAACCCAAAGGTGAGGAAACACATTTTAAAAGGAAAAGTAATGTTTGAGAACCACTTCTTTGTTACAGGTTGAATATCAATATATTTACATATTTATTTATGAATATTTGACTTGTGAAGGACACTGTCATATCACTGTAAAATAAATATCTTTGAAAATGTTGAATGCCATTTTAGATATCACTTCATATTCATGATGGACACTGGTCAGGTTTTTTTTAGAAACAATTATTTCTACAAGGGGCATAATCATTGATGATTTTATGGACCAAACAATTATTTCAAGAAGCCCATGTTCATCCCTACAAGATAGATAATGTTGTTGAGCTCTCGTCTAAGCTCTAGAAAAAAACAGCACCGTTATATACAGCATACAGTTGATTCATGCAGATAAATGTCAATGCACAAACTCAAAGTGGAGTGAAACTCTATCAATACTCTAAAACTTTTCCCAGCTCTGTAATTCTTCACAAAAAATCTGTGAAAAAATGATGTGGTGCTTTTTCCCTCAGAACACCACTCCCCTCCCCCACATCTCTCTTTTCTCTTGCTCACCCCCTCCCCACATCCAAGATGTGCCTGTTGTCGATGTGTCGTGACTGTCTGCCAAGTGCAGTAATTACAGTACAGCAGTAGGAGCTGAGCAATAGAGAGAGAAGCAGCATATCAAACATGACTGCACAGGGCAACGGGTGCAGAAACTCATTCACAAAACTACAGGCTGCCGCATTCCATACCTGAACTATCACTGTCTTCATGTCCCCTTAT
>NC_136634.1:13943735-13961235 GCF_949748355.1 Melanostigma gelatinosum
CATCTTTGATCCAAAGCATTTTTTGGAGGGTGGGCCATCATCATTTCCCAATGCACCTCCTTCCCACACACACACACACACACACACACACACACACACACACACACACACCCACACACACACACACACACACCCACACCCACACACACACACACACACACACACACACACACAGGCTCTAACATCTGCATATCTCTTTCCTACATTTTTCAACTTCCTCCACTGCCTCCCATCACACACCATTGAGTCTACTTTCCATCATATTCTTTAGAAAATGAATACGCAAGTATGGGTTGTTACAAAAGCCTCACAAGGGATTGAGCGCACAAGTGGTTGAGATGAATAGGGAGGGATAATGAGTGCCTTGCAGTCTTGGGATTGAGCTTATACACATAATAATGTATTAATGCTTAATTCCCTTCTCTGGATAATTAACAAATCTACTGTTACTGTATATGGGGTCATCTTCCTATAGGCTCTAAGAAAAGGAATACGTAGACATGAGTAGAAACAATAAGGATTAAACTGAAGTCGGGGAAGTATGTGGATAAACCTCCACTCCTCCCCACAGCGTTCAGGCAGCTTCCTACTGCAGATTCAAACCATGCGGCAGTTACTAATGCTATCGTGTTTATTGCGGAGTATGATTGTGAAAGTAAGAATTAATCAGCGGCTTTGTAATGTTGAATAGACCTTTTTTGTCTTCTCTGTATTCGCAAAAACATACCGAACTGTGATCCCAAAACCGAGGAGCATGCTGAACTGTGGATTTTAAACCCCTGCCTTAATCTTGAGTTAAAATATTTTCCTGCAAACAAATGATTCATTGGGAACCTAGGTTCAAGTAAATAGAGTAAATTAAGCAAAGAAATTCGTAAACCTGTTACCACTTGTAAGAAATTTGAGTAAAAAACTGTAGTTAGTAGATATAATAAAAGTGTTTAATAATTCATAATTAATAATTCATAGTTAGTCATAATCATAAGGGTTTTGAGAATGCATAATTAAGATAAACATAAGCATAAACATACATGCAGAAGCATGAAACTTCTGCCAAGTGCAGAAGTGTAGCTTTTATTTTGAAGGATTATTATAGATGGGATTAAGCAATAACTGACAATCATTGAATGGATTAGCTGCTCAGGAGAGACAGATGTGAAGACAGGCGTCTGCTGAGCTGAGGGTGGGTAGCCAATAGAAATTGAGATAGACGGAAGGGAGGAGTCGTGAATTAATATGTGGGAGGGGTAATTCAAAGTCTTTTTTTCCTGGCTCACTCTCACCTGGAGGCTCCCGGACGACAGATGTGTTACACCGGAGGAGCCGAGCGAGGTTTTTTGCAAATGGGGTTTTATTGTTTTAATATGTCATAGGAGTGTACACTCCAATGTATAACTGTAAATGTACTTACATCAGTGGAATTAAATTCCTTATAATTGTAAACCAGTTTGGGTAGCGTTATTATCGCAGCGTGTGTGTCGACGGCACAAAGCCGGCCACATGGCAGTCACATGTGCTCTGGCCTTCTCTCTTGTTGTGAGGTAAAATTCTTCCATAACAAATTTGGCGAACCCCAGATGGGACAGTCTTGCCGGCCTCGCTGTGTGTGCTGACGGCGACGTTAGTCAAGCAGACAATCCTGGGCCCACAATATCGGTCGGCAGAGCCGTTTCATGAAATCTGTGAGTTAGCTACTAGGAATCTTAGAGGAATCTCTGCTTGGCTAAGCGCTGCTAACGGCTAGCGCTGCGTTGCCGGTGGGTACGTTCCGACGAGGATGGTCATGTTCCACTGAGGTAAGTACGATTTGCTGTCTGAAGTATGATGAACTTAAGGGATTAGTCAAGAGTATAAGGATCCTAAGAATTAATTAAAGACGGACAGCGCTGTGTATGTAAGTAAATCACCACATTGGAATCAAACAAGCTGTGGTACGGGCGATACTGCTTTGCTCATGCTGGGAGTCTCCTTCGGCCCAACATAAGTATTGTTAGGCCTGCAGATAGCTAGTTTAAAGCAGGTATGTGACTTGGCGGACTGAAATATCTTGGCATTCCGACTTAGGGGTGCGAGCCTTTGTTGTGTGGCCCAAGAATCTTCGGGCTTTGAGCATACGCTGCTTAGTGAGCTAGGCTAGCGGGAGTTAGCTTCTGAGGCCGCAGGCTTCAGGAAAGACACACTCGCTTGTTTTGGCTGTGAATGTATAATTAGTGGATCGTGTGGGTGATTCAGAGACGTAGAATAAGGGCTTTGGTGAAACTAGACAGACTGGGTGAGTGGTTGTGGCGCTGGCAGTGAGTAACTCGCGTTTCATATACGTAACAGTGAGCTCAGGTCCGGCGGAGCTAAAGCCCGTTAACCGGAGGTTTAAGGGTTAATAATAACAATAATACGTGTGACTAGTCTGTGTTTTAGCAGCGTGGAAATACGTTTAAAATGATGACTAAATAAGTCCAATAATACGTGTGACTAGTCTGTGTTTTAGCAGCGTGGAAATACGTTTAAAATGATTGATATTGCATGACCGCGCTGTGGGGAGCTAACGCTAGCTACGTGTAGCTCCGGCGTTGCGGTACGATGTATGTAAAATAAGTGCTTATAAAATAAAATAACGGCTGGATTGAGAGAGGAGACAGAAGGCGTATGAGTGGAATTAAAGTGTGGGATTTTGGTGATACTTGTGTGTGCGTACGCTTTATTCGAAGCTCCGTTTTTTCGTTAGCATTGCGGATAGCATATCTGTAAAAAAAAGCCGGTTTCATGACAACTTCCGGTTTGGCGCAGAACAACTTCCGGTTCGGCGCAGACGGCAAGGCAAGTTTATTTGTATAGCACATTTCAAAGTGCTTCACATAAAACCATTAAAAGCATCAAAACATAAGGCAAAAGAAAAGGAGATTTAAAAACAATTAAACAGAAGGAGTAGTTTCCAGTTAACTGTAAATAAGTGAGTAGAATCTGAATTTTTCAGAGATTCATTGTCTAAGAGCTGTGAGCTCATATCCTGACCTTAGTTTTAATTAAGCATTATAACTTTAGTTGTTGACTTTGGTTTTAATTCAGCATTTTAACAAAGATTAATGGTTTCAGTTGTTCTTCAATTCTTGAACTTAATTGTGATTCATTCTTGTGCAGACCAGAGTGTAAGTGCAGTTCAACAGTTTGACTTGCCTTGGTATTTCTGATTGAATATCTTGAACACAGTTATTGATTTTAAAGTTGAATTTAATATTTAATTGATTAATTATTCATTGTTTTTTTAATTTCATTTTACTTCCAATTTTAAACCTTTCGAATTCTGATTTGGAACTGGATTGTGATTGTGATTCTGATTTAGATGTTGAGTTTGATTTCGGAATTCTAGCTTCAATTTTGGATTCGAGATTCCTTCACATATCCAGTATTGACTAATTTTGGTACATTTACTAATTTACACAGTTCCTAAGAATCAATTTTGACACAGACGGCGCAACATATTTGAGAGATCGTTGACCTCTCTTACACTACAGACGTATGCTAACATTTACTGCTGAACTTTTGGCAGTTCTGTGTTTGTATTAGTCAAGGTGAGTGGCTGAGTGGGTCCAGATCTGGGAAGTGGAGCAGCGGATCCCAGTTTTGGAGTCAGCGGCCACACGCCATACAACACAGAGGGTGAGTTGACTTTGATTCATGTGATGACAAGCATGCACATTTAATACACACATTTGAATACTCCTAGGCTGCATAATGTTCACATTAAAGAAGCAGAGGAAGGAAGCAGGAGAACTGGTAAGAAAACTAAGATGTGGAGTAAGGGAAGTAGGAGAACTGGTGGGAAGACTAAAATGTGAAGTAAGAGAAGTAGAATGCATCAGAAAAGATTTGCAACAGCAGATAGAGGAAAGACGAGCAGAAAGTAAAGAAGACGAGGATATAAAGAGAATGCAGCGGCGACTGCTGAAACTGCAAGTAGCAGAGGTCGACAGAGAATTAAATAGAAAAGTTCAGGCCAAGAAACAGATGATAGCAGCAGAAGCCCAGCAGCAACAAAATCCAGCAGTACCAGCCCCCACAGTGGTGTACAATCAGCCCCCACCACGATGCAGAAGTGGTGCATCCAACAGAGGGAGAGGTAACGATAAAGGGGGGCATGGGGGTCTTGTAAGTAAAGGAGTGTGCTACGTATGTGGGAGAGAAGGTCATTGGGTGAGAGATTGCCCTCATAAAAGAGCAGGAGGACCGATCAATGCAGCACCACAACATGCTCCGTTCCCACCACAACATCAGCAGCACCTACGACCAGGTCCAGCTGGACCTCCTCCCATGAGACATCAACAGATGCCCATGCTGTCACCAGGACCATGGGGAGGTTCAGGGTATAGCCAAGATACATAGATGGTTGCCATGTGATCCCTTACAGCAGAGATATCGAGGTGAAGGGGGGATATGGTAAGGTGTCAAACATTTATGGTAAGGTGTCAAACATTTTTTGTAGATCCACATTTAGAATCGTTTTCAGTAAAGGTGCTACTCACAAATTTTGAGATTTAATAACGTCATGATAAACCACAACTAGACTTGCTAACTCTAGAAATTGAGAAATATACGGGAGCTCTAACTAACATGAGCCGAGTGTTGTTTTCTCAGGTGACAAACGCAGAAGCAGCAGCTGACGAAAGGAAGCAGGCTGATGTGTCACCAGGCAGTCTGGTGTGGATAAAAGTCCACAAACGCAAGTGGAGTGAACCAAGGTGGACCGGTCCATGGGAGGTAGTATTGGCAACTTGACACCACCTCACTCACTGTGCAGCAGCGAAGGTAACAAGTGTGACACTCGCAGAGACAGGAGTGAACATCAGACAGGAAAATTTGAAGTTAAAGACACCTCAAAAGAGGGTTTAGACAGTACTGACAATGACGTTTCCCCCACAGTTTAAGCGAGGCTTTCCATTGGGAGACTCTAGCTTCAGTAGGTTATGGAAGTCTGTAATTATTTTATTCCTGAGTTGAGTAGCTTCCCTCTTAGTATGTGGAATTAACCACAGACAGGAACCAGAACACATGCATGACTACATCAGGATTCGACATTTAGCCTCAGTAGCTAATCAAACCGATCTTAGACCACGTAGAGAGGCTTATCTGACGACACTCACCTATGAAAATGTAACTCTCACTCTTACGTTCAAAGAAGGTACAACATCAACGGTCCAGTTCGACTTCTGTGAAGTCGTTTCCGGTCCCAGGTATGAACACATCTACGGGTGGATGTCCAAAACCTTGTGCATCATAACTGACGAGTGTGGGCCTGCCACACATAAGTATGGGAAGCTGTTATCATATTATGCCTGTGATGTGTACAAAGGGGGTGGGTAGATGTAATCCTTTAAGACTTACCTAAATTGACTGACTGAGGACTTTACGTAATACAGGGAAAGGCTACTGATAGTCCTGCCCCACAAGGGCTCATTAGGATTATTGTTAAGCCTGTAAAAAGACCAGGTTCGACATACGACTGACGCAGAGAATGAGGTAAGGGGTGGAAACTGGAATGGCAGATGGGAATTTATGGTGGGTACAATATACGGCTTCAAGCCAGTAGTACAGATTGTATTGTGTGTTTAGGATCTAGACCCCTAGCAACACCAGTTCCTTCAAGATTCAGACTCCTAAGTCCTGAATTAGTTGTATTTTAACTCTGTTTACTGATGACACTTTGCCCCTCCAACACACTTGTCAGAGGCTGCACTGGCATTACCCACCTGTAGAATATAATACCCCACCTCTGTTCAAAGTTACAGAGGGTCCATTTGATTGTATAGTCTCAGATACCGCTAAGGGCCCAATGTAGGTAGTATTATTGCAAATTAAAGCAAATTGTAGCAACAGTCACCTATATCTTGCCTGTCACTGATGCAACTTATGGAGAACTCATCTCTCCACGCCCACATGCTAACAGAAGATCCAAAAGAGATGCCGGCGGCCCGAAGGGGGCCTTTGATGACCAAGTGTACATAAGATGTCATAAGACTGCCAAGGGGGGTGTCTAATGACTTTCAAGCCAGAAATCAAATAGCAGCAGATTTAGAATCTGTTTTCTCTCAGAAGGTGATGATTAATAAAAATGTCGATTGGATCAACTACATTTACTATAACCAACAGCGTTTAGTAAACTTCACCAGTGACGCCATATCAGGACTGCATGCACAGCTGGCGAAGACTAGTTTAATGACCTTGCAGAACAGAATGGCATTAGAGATGATTTAGCAGAGAAAAGTGGCGTGTGCCAGATGTTTGGGTCTGCGTGCTGTACTTTCATTCCAAATAACACAGCTCCTGATGGATCGGTGACCAGGGCTCTGGAGGGACTGACAGCACTCAGCCAAGAGCTAGCAGACAACTCTGGTGTCACGAATCCATTCACCGACTGGTTGGGAAGTATGCTTAGCCAGTGAAAACATACATTTTTGGCAATCGTAATTATTCTGTGTGCTGTCATCATAGACCGCCTAGTTGTCTGTGGATGGGGGTTCCCGTGCATCCGTGGACCTCTACAGGGGTTTATTGTTTCACCGATGAGCCAGACACCAGTCCAGGCAACCAGTTATGTGACGAGGATGAGGACGAATTGGAGCTTCTGATGGCCACAGTCTAGATGAGGCCACCAGAGGGACTTCACGAGCGGTTCCTGACCATCCAGATGGACTTCTAAAACATCCAGTGAGATGTTGGAAGTTTGGAAAATAGACGGATTGTTTTGGATGAGTATTTGGAGATTAAATTTTTTGTTTAATTGGGTTATAAAGGGATTTTAGGGTGTAAAGATTAAGAAATGTAATTTTGTCACGTGTAAAAGAACAGTCAAGGCTTCTCAGTATGTGTTCTCTAGCCTACAGGGTGTATCCTGATCCTGCCAGCCCCAAGACGTGGAAGGCAGTGACTCTCAACGCACTCTATCTTGAAACGAACTGAACAGAAATACTTGAAATGATATCTGTGTGCATGAATTCTTTGCCTCTGTTTAGATAGATAGGGAGCCTTTCCCTGGATTGAGTAGGGGGGAGGTCTCCAGGGACATTTGAATAACTAACTACATTTGAGTAGCTAACTCACAGTGAACTGTGAGTTAGGGGGGAATTGTAAGAAATTTGAGTAAAAAACTGTAGTTAGTAGATATAATAAAAGTGTTTAATAATTCATAATTAATAATTCATAGTTAGTCATAATCATAAGGGTTTTGAGAATGCATAATTAAGATAAACATAAGCATAAACATACATGCAGAAGCATGAAACTTCTGCCAAGTGCAGAAGTGTAGCTTTTATTTTGAAGGATTATTATAGATGGGATTAAGCAATAACTGACAATCATTGAATGGATTAGCTGCTCAGGAGAGACAGATGTGAAGACAGGCGTCTGCTGAGCTGAGGGTGGGTAGCCAATAGAAATTGAGATAGACGGAAGGGAGGAGTCGTGAATTAATATGTGGGAGGGGTAATTCAAAGTCTTTTTTTCCTGGCTCACTCTCACCTGGAGGCTCCCGGACGACAGACGTGTTACACCGGAGGAGCCGAGCGAGGTTTTTTGCAAATGGGGTTTTATTGTTTTAATATGTCATAGGAGTGTACACTCCAATGTATAACTGTAAATGTACTTACATCAGTGGAATTAAATTCCTTATAATTGTAAACCAGTTTGGGTAGCGTTATTATCGCAGCGTGTGTGTCGACGGCACAAAGCCGGCCACATGGCAGTCACATGTGCTCTGGCCTTCTCTCTTGTTGTGAGGTAAAATTCTTCCATAACAAATTGATACAAAAGAGTGCTGATTCATACAGTTGAGTTGGGCCTAAAGCTAAAAAATAGATACGCATTTAACCAGACAAATAGTACTGACACAAAAGTGTTTGCGAAATGAGTGTTGGCGTAATTTAGTTCACAAGAAGCTACAATTGGTTTATAGAGTAACTGTTAGGGAAAAAATGTGCACCTTCATCTTGCTAACGGCTTTACAAGATGCTTTTCTGGCAGAACAGCATCCTCAAAAGATGCAACAGCAGACAAGTACAATACCTTTCCCTTCGGCACTGGGAGGTCAAAACACTGGCATATCTCACATGCTACACTCAAAAACACATGAATATGTAAACTAAACCTAAACTAAACCCCTTCACACGGCTGAGGCTCCCATAAGTGTGTGGGAGAAAGTAATTTGAAGGAAAAATGCAGTGGAGCATATCCACTCATCTCATATCTCATATCCACTCATCTGTCCGTTGGTGGTGTCAACACCCTTTGCCAATGGTAATTACCTGTCGCTCTCTTAAACATGAGGGGACATTTTGCTGTGTGTGTGTAAATATATTTTGTGCGAGTATTTGCTGACAGCCTGTAAATTAAACCGCTTATTGTACCTTCATGATCAAACCTTTATAATTACTCACGAAGGAGACCGGAATCGAGCTCTGAGAATCTCTGAACTGAAAGTTATCAGTCCCACAACTGCTCAGCTGAATGCAGCAGGAGCAGGATATGTTCTACTGATGTGGAAAGGTGGTCAAGATCTATTTCTTGCAGAAACTTGCTCGATATCAACGTATGACTCTGTATGCGCATGCTCTCGCCTCTCCTGGATATGAATTAGCCTAATTGTGATACATGAAAGCTAGAAAAGAAAGAATAAAATATCTACTACAACGCTAAGTCGCCTTCATGTACGGGAACAGTCCCAGATTGAGGCGACAGATTTTGTATAAAAATGTTCTTTTGGTGGAATCACTTCTAAGCCTACAAAGGCTTAGAGGGAGAAAAAGACAGAGAGAGAGAGAGAGAGAGAGAGAGAGAGAGAGAGAGAGAGAGAGAGAGAGAGAGAGAGAGAGAGAGAGAGAGAGAGTGCGAGAGGAGGATCGGTGATGAGAGAAAGGAAAAATAAAGCAACAGAGAAAACTGCCCATGTTTGTTCACTATGAAGTGATTAAAGTATATAACTTTACGACAATCCCTTCCCTTGAGCAAAGAACATTCATGAATTTTGGGTTGACAGTACAACCTGATAATGGACAGGTATTACATGGCTTCTCAGTGACAGTCCTACCAGCTATTCCATTGTATGATATACAAGCCCTTTCAGATTGTTCAGGTATAATCGTGCTCGATCAGTTCGGCGAGATGCAGGGCTGTGATGAAAACTAAAGCATCTGGTAGATTGTATGCTGGTGTAATCCTCACAGCCCCTTTGGGACAGCACAGACCCCGACTAACGCTCATATACACGGACTAAGTGTTGAGGCACTTGTTAATCTTGTAAACATCCTTTCACTGCTCTCTCATTAATTTAGCCCAGAGGATCACAGAGAGGAAGAGAGATAAATAAAGAGAGAGGGAATAAAAGACAGAGAGCGAGAGAAGCATGCATTTGAAATTGAGTCAATAAACCGTCAGTCTGAAGGCAGGCTTTGCTCTTTCCTCTCTTTTACCAATATGCTAATGCCAACATGCGAATCTCGTCTCTCAAATGCTGCTGTTGGAACAAATTACCAGGCAAGGGCCTTAGATCTGCGTTTTATAATTACTATTTAAAATACTTTGTGTGCCCATGTGTTTGTGACCTCTTTGTATTAGCAAGTGCACAGATATGCATGAATGAGAAGACCTGTGGGACCTAAAGCCAACCTCTGGTAAAGGGAAAATAATTAAAGGGATGATTCCTTTTTTGAAATAACTTATTGACTGGCGATGACATCAATGCACAGACATCAACTAAGGCAGTCCTGTTGTTGGACGAAAACCACCAAAAACATATAAGCCACACAAACTATACACAAAAAGGGCTGTAGTGGGTGTAGAGGCACAATGAAACGAAGTAATCGTAAGTACCATACAAACTGAGTGTTTGTACAAATATTTGCCAGCTTTATATATCTAAGTATTGGGTACACTACAGTATGACGGTGTCTTGGGCAAAAAAGTCAAAATATGTGTTATTTGAGAAGACGTTACAGTACAAGTAATAAACAGTAGTCA
The DNA here is from genome assembly GCF_949748355.1 of Melanostigma gelatinosum. NCBI lineage: Eukaryota > Metazoa > Chordata > Actinopteri > Perciformes > Zoarcidae > Melanostigma > Melanostigma gelatinosum. Next base: position 13,953,738 of record NC_136634.1, read on the forward strand.
TATGCAGCATGCATGCTTTGAAACAGTGTACAGACAACGAGAAGCAGACACTGAGACAGATGGCGATTTTACACCGCCATGGGAAAAGAAATGGCTCTTTAACATCAAAACTCAGCACATTACTTTGAAACCAGCTGGCCAGACAAGAAATGGGATCGTGAGCCTGGGGAGGCAGCCAGGCTTTTAAGCAGAGGTCTCGGCGAAACGGCAAACCAGGCAAGATGGAAAGCAGCCCTTCCACACTCCTTTTTAAGATGTCTGCATAATTATGATTCGATTTGCATGTTTTGGAAGACAGTGACTAAGACAAATGATGAATGGCAAGAAGACAGAGGAAGAGAGCGAGACGTGTGCAAAACAAACATTCAAAACCGAATTCTATATGAGTACTCATCAATTTATCTCATTCTTAACTTGAAACTAAGGACACAACTGGTTAAACACATAACACATGTTAGCCTTCCTCTCTCGTTTTCACTCTCTACTTTATAGGCCTTTGACGTGTCCTCTTATCTGCCCTTGTACTTTTTCTCTTCTTACTCTCTGCATCCAGGAACTGAAGTGACTTTGCATGATTATTGAACGTAAATGTCAGGTGGTGGTTGGAAACTGAATACACACAGAGGGCTGATGGTGAGTGTGATGAAGATCATATCCTGCTTGATGCCTTGGGGCACTGCCTGTCGTCGTAAGCTACTTGTGTCCTTGCTCTGTTTCAGATGCAGAACTCCAATTAAAGTAGTTTATGATTCTAATGAATATGAATTCAAACACATTTTGTGGAAAAATGGCATGATGTTTCCTTGGTCATGATTTTAAACAATTAGAAAACGAATGTCTACTGAAATATATAATGACACTTTACTTTACTTTATAAAATATCCTTCATTTCACTATTTCCACCCAGAGTACATTTCCTGTACAGGAAATACAGATAAGGTCTTAACAACATTTCTTATCCTCCATCTTACCAAGTCTTTTTGTCTACCAACTGACAAGCAACATGAAACAGACTTTGGTAAAAAAGGAAATGAAGTCATCGTGGATATTTGACAGGGACATGATAACAATGTCTCAAATGCAAAAGCATTGAGACATCAAGACAAGCACTGCCATTTTGAAACCAGCCATTTATGATGTTTATTTTTCATAATCATTCATCTTTAAACACCTCTCTGTGCCATTTCCCAATGCAGGTGGGGAGAGCTGACATTCAGGCAAAATTTAAATAACATCGCACATTTATAGAGAACCAGGAATCTTTGCTCAAAGCTGGATTGTTTCAATTATATTTGTTTTCGGCTTTAGTCTGGGGTGTTGTCTGTTTAGGTTTTTAAGACTGTCATTGCAAAAAAATATAAAAAATTGTCAGAACAGCTACGATTTTAACACAGATACACTCATTTCAATTTTATTAAAAATAAAAATTGTGAACTTTTTTTTTACTTTTTACACAATATGGCATCCTTTGAGACCCCTTTAGTCTCTCAAGTCCATTTATTGAGCAGAACTAATGTATTCTTACTCTCTAGTCATGAACATGAATGAGCTGCACGTGACTCATCCAGCTGCTGATCAGCACTCCCACCTGTGGTGCTGATCATATTTAGATTGTGATTATGATCCAAAGATGTGTTCATCATTGGCTCAATCATATGGTTTTCATAACAAATGTGTTTAACTCTATTCTACTTTATCATTTTATTTTTTAGAAAAGCTCCTGCTTTCATGTAACCTGTTTGTGTATAAAAAATATTAAATATTAAATGAATATCCAAACAGGCATGCATTTCTGTGAGAGCATACCTTCGCCACATTTCACTAAAAAGGCAACACAGCACAGAGTACAATGCACTGATGCACGCATCTAATCACAACACCAAATATGAACAAAATCCTTCTTCAGAGACACGTACCATGAACCGTGGTCAGCCCTGCTCTCTGAATGGATAGGCTGAGAACTGAGACCCAGAGTTAATGAACAGAAGAACCAAACCTGTCCATGTGTACTGTCTACTGTGGGAATGCAGGATCTGGAGGGAGACACACAACAGTGAGAATTAGCAGAGGTAATAGGATCACAGCTGTCCATCTGGCCTCATCCCAGCACATGCCACAGGCTATAAATAACACCTCAATAGCTAATACTGTTGATTTACTTGCTCAGAGAAAATATAATGTGCTCATGCAACCAGAGGAAAACAGTTGATATGGCTTGTTTTAAGTGACAGTTGGAACCCATTCAATGAAATGATTTATGCAAAAAAGCAACAACTATATATATTTTTGGTGTGTATTGTATCTATTTCTTTCACATAAATAAATGTATAGTTTACTATTTGAAATTGCCAAGTGCTTCATCAAAACAGTAACTCACTGTTTTCTATCTTGCTGATCTAAAAAACATTGACCAATGAGGGGGAACCTCTTTCCAAAAGAAAGCTTGGTCAGCAAAAGAGGTTCACTGCTTAGGAGAAGGAAGCTGAAATAGGAAGAGACTGAAGGGACCTCAAACACAGAAGGAAAGTGAATATCTGCGCTCAAAATGAAAAATACTCAGTGATAAGCAAGAACTGAAGAAAGACAAGATTATGACCTATTATTTGTTTAAGTTGCATGAGTAAAAACTAACATGCTGTGGGTCCAACATTAGAACTGCAAACAAAACAAAGTATATGACAACTGAGCCACCTCCGTCACAGCTGAGCAAACTCCATCTGCTGATAAAGCCTGTGAGATGATGTTGAAAGCCCCAGAAAAAAAAGGTAGTGAGTGGAGCATATGTGGACTTTATTTACCTGACATTGTCATTCAGATTCTTCACATTATGATTTTGCTATTGTTGTTATTGTAGTGTAGTCTGTGTATTGGACATCTGTCCGTCCTGGGGTTTCTACCTTTTTTTCTGCAAAAGGATTTCTAGTAAAGTTTCTCCTTATACAAACTGAGGGTCTAAGGATAGAGTGTGTTGTATGTTGTGCAGATCCTTTAAGACAACTATGTGATTTGTGATTTGTAAAGTTTCTCCTTATACAAATTGAGGGTCTAAGGATCGAGTGTGTTGTATGTTGTGCAGATCCTTTAAGACAACTATGTGATTTGTGATTTTGGGCTATCTTAAAAAACTGACTTGACCTTAAGTAAACATAAAGTATCTTTGTTACTAAATATAAAATGGGCACATCGCCCACCAAAATGAATCAAAGGGCTGTCACACACAGCATGCAAACAAGACAACACACCGAAAAGTCTCTACTAAGCGGTAGAGGGTTCATTCCAGTTGCAATTGCAAGGAACGTGAGAAATTCCCATCATGACAATATGAAGTATATTCTGGTGAGCAGAAGCGGTATTGATAGTGATGCTATGTGCTGAGGCTTCGGGGAGTGTGTCGAGTAATCCAGTAAGGTTTCTGTGAAGCACGTTTTGAGGCTTGTATCGTTTTAGACCAAGTAAGTCTAAAACACCAGAGTTTAAGACTGTGGTGCTAGCTTACAGGGCAGTGAAAGGAACAGCTCCTTCCTATCGCCAGGCCATGGTAAAGCCCTACACCCCCGCCCGACCACTTCGCTCTGCTGCCTCGGGGCGATTGGTTGCCCCGTCACTGAGAGGGCCCTACGGCCGGAGTCGCTGCTCATCGTTCGGCGCAGGCTGAAAACTCACCTCTTCAAGAAGGCCTACCCTTAGCCTTCCACTTAGCATCAGAAAGGAGATGCCCGTATGACTTCTGGTGACTAGTTGTTCTCTCAAAAACAGATGTTGAATACACTTATTGTAAGTCGCTTTGGATAAAAGCGTCTGCTTAATGACTGTCATGTAAAAAAATAAATGACTGTAATGTAAAGTAAGTCGTTGATGAAACTCTGAGCCAAAACACATTGAGAAATTATTGTTCCTGAAAAAAGACGATCAAAGTCCCCTCTACATCGCTTTCCTAGCACGTTGACTGACTTCTGCCCCGTTAAACGACTGCCATTTCCCAGTAAAGCAATATTGTCCCTCCTGCCATTATTATATCACGATCAAATGATTTACCAAAGGACTGATTTACAACACATTGGCTGCATTACTCATTAGACAATGAACCTACTGGCACAAAAAACAGAAGCATAAATCACAGATCACATGGCTGAGATCATCTGTAATATCTGCCTGTGTGATAATAAAACCCCTCAAATGGCAAAAAAACATACTCCTTTTATCAGCCTCATGCTTGCCTCGCCACCCTGTCATCTCCAACGCGGCACACAGATACACACTGATCTAACCGCAGACGCGCAGTGAAACTGATTCAAATCAAATGAATGCTTAAGCAAGTGACAGTCGGTGATCCCTTAGGTCCATCACCTGTTTGAGGTCTGGAGACAAGACAAGATGAGAGGAAGAGACACAATGAGACAGGGAGAGAGTGCTGCTGTGAGAGGCAGTTGATCTGCAATGCTGCCAGAGTCTTTGGTGTCTGTATGTCAAACGCCAGTGCACTCCATAGGAATACGATAACGAGGGCTGTGCACAGAGGGAATGCAAAATGAGATATCAAACACAGAGGAGAGCTCAGACAACACAGAGCACGGCACTGGGCCATTTAATAAGACATAGATAGAAGACTGCCTATTGTATTCTAATACTCTTACTAATCTGAGTTGTGACAATACAGAAGCTGGCACAGGACATAACAGCTGAACACCATGCCATATATCTGACGTCAGAGTGTTTTCTGCCATCGTCCTATGATGACGTGTTCTTTGCTGAAGTGTGATTGGCATTCATGGCGTTGTCTCAAGATTCCATTAAAACTTTCTAAACCTGGAATTAAAGATACACTCCCTGATTTTGTTATCGTGATTGATAGTGTCATCACATTTCCTTTCAGAACACATTTTTTCCCTTGGAACGTACATCAAATGTGTTTATATTCAACATTGACATTACATTACTTTATGAGGCAATATATCAGGAAACAAGACATACCAACAAAAAGCATAAACTGATGACCTGTGGCAAAAGTGCCATAGATAATAGTTCAGAGCAGAGTTTGTACCCTGACAACTCGTTATATAATCTGAAATTGGTATACAAATGAATCAATAAAGCTAATATTAGGCAAAACTGAAAACTGTTGAATGCATATCCTTGCTTCCGGCCTACCAGAGCAGAACAATGAGCACGACTGACCTTAATCAAGAGATGTGGACGGAGGGTTATTTGAGGGTCACATGGACTTCATTTTGCTTTTAAATTATAATTCTCCTTGGGTCTGACGTCTGCCGGTAATGAAGGGAGAGGTTGACTCTCGGAGTGGTTGGCCGCTAACCAGTGTGTTGGTACATGTGGACAGATGGCTGTGTGGCCCCACTGTTGGCCTTGGCAGCAGAACCTCAACAACAGATCTGTGATGCTGCAAACTGGTCCTTTGCTGCGGCTGCTAAGACACACGGGACCACTAATGCAAACACAGATACAAACCTTCCTCTGTGCCGCCTTGGCAGGAGCCACCCTCTGGGAAATCCCTCAGTCCACCTCCACCCCACCCCTCCACTCCCTTTCCTCTCCTCTCCATGGTCCTTTCTCTGCCTCCATCTCTCAAGATCTCTGCTGGACTGTTGCCCAGCAAGCAGTGGAAAAGCCATTTTGCAGCACATAGTAAAAGACAGAAAAGTAGTGGAAGCAGTATGAGGAGAAGTTAAGGGGGATGCATTGAAAAAAAAGAGAGATGATGGTATGAATAAAATATTGATATGCTGTATGTTGTAATGGAGGGGCTCTCCGTTTCCTTATCATTTCGATAATAGAGCAGGCCGTTACCTTTTGTACACTGTCAAACAAAAAAGGACAAGTCATTAAGACTGGGGTACTCCAGCTGACGTGTACAGTTTTGGCAGATTTATATCAGAATTATTGAGGATTACACTCGCCTCGAGTTGTTTTGTGAATGGTCTCTGGATGTAAATGAAGTGGGATCATTGTTATTGATCTGTGAGCACATGCGTACTGAGAAGGATGCGGCTAGTGATGAGTGTCTATACTACGGATATCGATCAGATGTTGCCAGGCTCAATAGAAACAAGCATATGCATGTTAACAAGCCGCATTGATCACAGTGGAAAGGGAAGCACACTATCAGATATCCTCTCTCTGTGCAGTTGATATTCCATACACAGCCACTGAAGACACAAACAGAGAGAAAGAAATAATGACGAGAGAAAAAGACAGAGAGCGTAAACAGAGACCAGCATGCAGATGAGCAAAGGAAGGGCTGAGAGGGAGAGATATATGACTTTCATCTGGCAGCGGGATATTGATTAATTGTTTGTGAAGAAGGAGAAAATTGAACAGATAATGGAAAGGAAACACAGGGATAAAAAGACAAAATAATGAGATAAAATGTTCGCCGGGCCGATAGGGCTCTGGATGTGTGGTTGTGGATGTTAATGAAATGTTGATAAATACAAAAAGCGAGTTGTATTAAATGTGAGAAAGTAGCAGAAGGTTTGAGGAACGAGTGTGAGAGAATGAGAGACTGAGCAGAAGAGGAAGGGAGGGTTTTGGGAGGGAAGCATAACGAACCAAATCACAGAGTTCATCTCCTGGCTTTGAACCAATCCTAATGTCTTTCTCTGTTAATTCATCATCAACTGTTCCCACATCCCTACTGCTGGCAGGCTGGACTGTGCAAACGGGTGAATAAACAACCTGATAAATGAAGGTCAGAACCAGACAAAGTGCCCACTCTCAAAACTGTTGCTGTGGGGCCACAGGGGCCAGGTAAACCATTTACTGACCTGGGCTGTATGTCAATGTTTAAACAGCCACATTTTTATTTCATCTGCGGTGTCAGTTTAGTTCATATTCATATGTCAGTTGGTTGAATTCATTTATGTAAAAGAGATGATATTGTGTGTCCTATTGTCTCAGATGCAGTGCAGTGTCTATGATAGCCAGTTTTGATGAGTGTGACCAGCTGGTGGTTTTTATAAATTGGACTCTACTTTGTTTCACCATGTGTGTGTGTGTGTGTGTGTGTGTGTGTGTGTGTGTGTGTGCGTGCGTGCGTGTGCATGTGTGTGTGCGTGTGCGTGTCGTGCGGAAAGATAGATAGCCTGTGCTGCTGTGCGGCTCAGTGTTCAGCCATGCTGAACACAGAAACAGTAATCAAACAGAAAGACAAAAACAAGCCACCATGACTACAACCTGAAACACCTGCTATCACACGTTTAACATGCAGTCTCCAGCCCACCATCAAGGATTTGCTTCGCAAATAGCTGGAGCAACCTGGGAATATGGTTAGCCATTAGTGAAGGACACCCATTTAAGGGGTTGTGGGTTTAGCAAATACCACAGAGCTACCCGGCATGAAGGCACTTTTAACAATTCTCAGCTGTATAACGGATGAGATAGAGAGATAATATTCAGTGTGGTCCTCTGTCTGCTTTAGATAATTAAAAATCCACAAAAGTAGCATGTTGAAAAAAATGTTTTGTATTATAAATGTCTAGTC